>NC_057800.1:159782072-159801813 GCF_018294505.1 Triticum aestivum | reverse complement strand
GGCCTCCTCTATTTCTTTATGTAGGGTCCAAGTCTCCTGGATCATGTTCGGTGAGAAAATCACGTTCCCGAAGGTTTCATTCCATTTGGACTCCGTTTGATATTCCTTTTCTTCAAAACCCTAAAATAGGCAAAAAAAACAACAATTCTGGGATGGGCCTCCGGTTAATAGGTTAGTCCCAAAAATAATATAAAAGTGGATAATAAAGACCAATAATGTCCAAAATAGTAGATAAAATAGCATGGAGCAATCAAAAATTATAGATACGTTGGAGACGTATCAAATAGTAATTTCAACTCTTGGAACATCTCATATGCTCCGTTGCATTCAAAACGTCTTTCAAGCCCCGATTCTAAGCTGTAAAGCATGGTGCACTAAACTATCAAGTAGTCATCATATCGAGCTTGCCAAACATTCATAACGTGTTCATCTGCGCCTACAATCGGTCTGTCACCTAGTGGTGCATCAAGGACATAATTCTTCTGTGCAGCAATGAGGATAATCCTTAGATCATGGGTCCAATCCGCATCATTGCTACTAACATCTTTCAACTTAGTTTTCTCTAGGAACATATCAAAAATAAAACAGGGGAGCTAAACGCGAGCTTTTGATCTACAACATAGATATGCTAATACTACCAGGACTAATTTCGTGATAAATTTAAAGTTCAATTAATCATATTACTTAAGAACTCCCACTTAGATAGACATCCCTCTAATCATCTAAGTGATCACATGATACATATCAACTAAACCATGTTCGATCATCATGTGAGATGGAGTAGTTTTCAATGGTGAACATCACCATGTTGATCATATCTACTATATGATTCACGCTCGACCTTTCGGTCTCAGTGTTCCGAGGCCATATCTGCATATGCTAGGGTTGTCAAGTTTAACCCGAGTATTCTGCGTGTGCAAAACTGGCTTGCACCCGTTGTATGTGAACATAGAGCTTATGACACCCGATCATCACGTGGTGTCTCGGCACGACGAACTTTTGCAACGGTGCATACTCAGGGAGAACACTTATACCTTGAAATTTAGTGAGAGATCATCTTATAATGCTACCGTCGAACTAAGCAAAATAAGATGCATAAAGGATAAACATCACATGCAATCAATATAAGTGATATGATATGGCCATCATCATCTTGTGCCTTTGATCTCCATCTCCAAAGCACCGTCATGATCACCATCGTCACCGGTGCGACACCTTGATCTCCATTGTAGCATCGTTGTCGTCTCACCAACTATTGCTTCTACGACTATCGCTACCTCTTAGCGATAAATTAAAGCAATTACATGGCGATTGCATTTCATACAATAAAGCGACAACCATATGGCTCCTGCCAGTTGCCGATAACTCCATTACAAAACATGATCATCTCATACAATAAAATTTAGCATCATGTCTTGACCATATCAAATCACAACATGCCCTGCAAAAACAAGTTAGACGTCCTCTATGTTGTTGCAAGTTTTACGTGGCTACTACGGGATGAGAAAGAACCGTTCTTACCTACGCATCAAAAGCGAAACGAATTTTCATCAAGTATGTGTTGTTTTTACCTTCAACAAGGACCGGGCGTAGCCACACTCGATTCAACTAAAGTTGGAGAAACTGACACCCGCCAGCCACCTGTGTGCGAAGCACGTCGGTAGAACCAGTCTCGTGAAAGCATACACGTAATGTCGGTCTAGGCCGCTTAATCCAACAATACCGTCGAATCAAAGTATGACATGCTGGTAAGCAGTATGACTATTATCACCCACAACTCACTTGTGTTCTACTCGTGCATATAACATCTACGCATAAAACTGGCTCAGATGCCATTGTTGGGGAACGTAGTAATTTCAAAAAAATTCCTACGCACACGCAAGATCATGGTGATGCATAGCAACAAGAGGGAGAGTGTTGTCTACGTACCCTTTTAGACCATAAGCAGAAGCGTTATGACAATGCGGTTGATGTAGTCGTACGTCTTCACGATCGACCGATCCTAGCACCGAAAGTACGGCACCTCCGCGATCTGCACACGTTTGGCTCGGCGATGTCCCACGAACTCACGACCAGCAGAGTGTCGAGGGACAGCTTCATCAGCACGACAGCATGATGACGGTGATGATGAAGCTACCAGCGCAGGGCTTCGCCTAAGCAATACGACGATATGACCGCGGTGGATTATGGTGGAGGGGGGCACCACACACCGCTAAGAGATCAATGATCAACTTGTGTCTATGGGGTGCCCCTTGGCCACGTATATAAAGGATGGAGGGAGGAGGAGGTCGGCCCTCATAGGACGCGCCCAAAGTGTGGAGTCCTACTAGGACTCCCTAGTCATAGTAGGATCCCACCTCCCACATGGAATAGGAAAAAGGGAAGGGGAAGGAGAAGAAAGGAAGGGGGCACCCCCTTTCCCTAGTCCAATTCGGATCAGTCCAGGGGGAAGGGGCGCGGCCACCCTTGAGGCCTTTCTCTCATTTCCCGTATGGCCCATTAAGGCCCAATACGAATTCCCGTAACTCTTTGGTACTCCAAAAAATACCCGAATCACTCGAAACCTTTCCGATGTCCGAATATAGCCTTCCAATATATCGATCTTTACGTCTCGACCATTTTGAGACTCCTCATCATGTCCCTGATCTCATCTGAGGCTCCGAACAAACTTCGGTCATCAAATCGCATAACTCATAGTACAAATCGTCATAGAACGTTCAGCGTGCGGACCCTATGGGTTCGAGAACTATGTAGACATGACCGAGACTCATCTATGGTCAATAACCAGTAGCAGAACCTAGATGCTCATATTGGTTCCTACATATTCTACGAAGATCTTTATCGGTCAATCCGCATAACAAGATACGTTGTTCCCTTTTTCATCGGAATGTTACTTGCCGGAGATTCAATCGTCGGTATCTCAATACCTAGTTCAATCTCGTTACCGGCAATTCTCTTTATTCGTTTCGTAATGCATCATCCCACAACTAACTCATTAGTTACATTGCTTGAAAGGCTTATAGTGATGTGCATTACCTAGAGGGCCCAGAGATACCTCTCCGACAATCGAGGTGACAAATCCTAATCTCGATCTATGCCAACTCAACAAGTACCATCGGAGACACATGTATATCACCTTTATAATCACTCGGTTATGTTGTGATGTTTGGTATCACACAAAGTGTTCCTCCGGTATCCGGAAGTTGCATAATCTCATAGTCATAGGAATATGTATAGGTCATGAAGAAAGCAATAGCAATATACTAAACGATCAAGTGCTAAGCTAACGGAATGGGTCAAGTCAATCACATCATTCTCTAATGATGTGATCCCGTTAGTCAAAGACAACTCATGTCTATGGCTACGCAACTTAACCATCTTTGATTCAACGAGCTAGTAAAGTAGAGACATACTAGTGACACTCTGTTTGTCTATGTATCCACACATGTACTAAGTTTCCGATTAATACAATTCTAGCATGAATAATAGACATTTATCATGAAATAAGGAAATAAATAATAACTTTACTATTGCCTCTAGGGCATATTTCCTTCCGTCCTTGAGAGTTTGCTTCATCTATAGCAATTGAGCACAACACGATCCAGCAGCAATGTACTCAGCTTCAGCAGTAGACAGTGATACGTAGTTTTGTTTCTTCGAAGACCAATAGACCAAGGATCGTCTGAGGAAATGACATGTGCCTGATGTTGACTTGTGGTCCACACGATCACCAGCATAGTCTGAGTCTGAATATCCAATGAGATCAAAAGCCGAGCCCTTGGGATACCATAATCCAAGTGTTGGAGTGTGATTCCTTTGGTGTAGCTTGAAAACGGGCACACATGCAAACACTAAGCATAATATATGGCGTAGATGCACATAAATACAATAAAGAACCAATCATGGAGCAGTATACCTTTTTTTATCAAAGTTACCGTTTTCATCAGTGCATAGATGGCCATTTGCGGGCATAGGGATTTTGATGCCTTTGCAATCTTGCATGCCGAATTTCCTCAATACATCCTTGAGGTATTTTTCCTGAGATATGAATATGCCATTGCGCTGTTGACGAATCTGAAGACCTAAGAAGAATTTCAATTCTCCCATCATAGACATTTGATATTCTTCACTCGTCATGTAGGCAAATTCATCACTGTAAAGTTGGTCAGTATAGCCAAAGATGATATCATCAACATATATTTGGCACACGAATAATTCATCATCATAAGCTTTGGTGAAAAGAGTTGGGTCAAGTGAACCGGGTTTGAAGCCTTTCTTCATGAGGAATTCCTTCAAAGTATCATACCATGCCCGAGGGGCCTGCTTGAGGCCATAGAGGGCCTTATTGAGTCTGAAGATTTTGTCAGGATGCTTTGGATCTTCAAAACCTGGGGTTGAGCAACATATACTTCTTCCTCAAGCTTACCATTGAGGAATGCACTTTTCACATCCATTTGATATAAGAGGATATTATGATGGTTAGCATAAGCAAGTAATATGCGAATTGCTTCAAGTCTAGCAACAGGTGCAAAAGTTTCATCGAAATCAATTACTTCAACCTGTGTGTAGCCTTGAGCTACAAGTCGTGCCTTATTCCTCACCACAAGGCCATTTTCATCTTGCATGTTGCGGTAGATCCATTTTGTGTCGATGATATTGTGCTTGCGAGGGTCTGGTCGCTTGACAAGTTCCCAGACGTTGTTGAGCTCGAACTGATGTAATTCCTCTTGCATAGCTTGAATCCACTCGGGCTGCAAAAATGCTTCATCTACCTTAGTGGGCTATGTGATAGAGATGAAACCAAAGTGCCCACAAAATTTAGATAAAGGTGAAGCTTTTGAGCGTGTGAGAGGACCTGGTGTGTTGATGTCGATGATGATTTTCTCAATCTGCACTTCATTAGCAACGCCGGGATGAGCTGGTTGATGATGAGGAATTTGCTCAGCATTTTCTTTAGAGCCATTTTCTTCAAAAACGCCAGCATGATGTTCTTCACGTTCTGGAATGACTTCTTCAGCAGATTCTTCGGTAGGAATGACATCCTCAGTAGACTTGAACTTAATAGATTCCTCAGGTGGTATTTCATCCATCACATGAGGTAGGTGCTCTCTTTGCGAGCCATTAGTTTCATTGAACCGCACATCTACAGTTTCAACAACCTTTGTGGTGATAGGTGTTGAAGACTCTGTAGGTGTGTGAGTCCTTACCATAACCAAGCATAAAACCTTCATGTGCTTCTGGTGCAAATTTAGAACTTTGATGAGGATCTCTAATCCAGCATTTAGCACCGAAGACTTTGAAATAACTCACATTGGGTTTCTTGTCAGTGAGGAGTTCATATGCAGTCTTCTTGAAGAATATGTGAAGATATACTCTGTTGATGATGTGGCACGCATTATCGATTGCCTCAGGCCAGAAGCGAGGAGGCGTCTTGTACTCATCAAACATAGTGTGGGCCATCTCAACAAGAGTCCTGTTCTTGCGCTCCACGATGCCATTCTACTGAGGAGTATAAGGAGCAGATAACTCATGAGTAATACCAAGTTGGTTGAAGCCCTCGAGGAAAATCGTTTGAAGACTTCCTGCACTTCAGTTTTGTAAGTGATGATATGCACCCATGTATAACGAGAATAATCATCAACAATGACAAAGCCATATAAAGATGCAACATTAGTAAATGTGGCATAGTGAGTAGGGCCAAAGAGATCCATGTGAAGCAATTCAAATGGACGAGTGGTAGTCATGATGGTATTTGAGGGATGCTTGGCCTTGGTCATCTTTCCAGCTTCACAAGCTCCACATAAATGGTCCTTGAGGAATTTGACACCCTCGATGCCAATGACATGCTTTTTCTTTGCGAGCGTGTGCAAGTTCCTCATCCCAGCATGACCAAGTCATCGATGCCATAGCCAGCCTTCTGAAGCTTTTGCAAGTAGACATGTAGCAGGTTGTGGTCATGTAGAGAAATCAACAATATACAAATCTCCTCTCCTAAAGCCTTCAAAGACTTTGGAATTGTCAGCTTCCATGATCACAACACAATGATACTTGCCAAAGACAACAACCATATCAAGATCACAAAGCATTGAGATAGACATGAGGTTGAACCCTAAGGACTCGACAAGCATGACTTTGTCCATGTGTCGATCCTTTGAGATTGCAACCTTACCTAGACCCAATACCTTGCTTTTGCCTTTGTCAGCATAGGTGATATGCTTCAGATGCGATGGAGATAAGGGAGCGTCCATTAATAGATTCTTGTCACCAGTCATGTGATTTGTACATCCACTATCGAGGAACCACTTAGTGGCTTTGGGTTGATCATTCTGCAGATGAATTAGTGCAGCTTACGAACTCATATACTTCATTAGTGAAGAATATGACATCAAATTCATCAGATCAATTTCATCAAACAATAGAACAGATATAGCAAATTGAGGACGTGAGAAATGGAAATTCATTTCTTCATGATTAGCTTGCGTCCTTTCAAGCACATTCAGGTCTCCAGCATATTCTTCAGACGTTTAAGTACATCTGGAGACCTGACCCTGCATAAGAGATTAGTTCTTTTTCTTCACCACCCACATCTGAAGGGGTGGCAAAGAGTTCATCATTCTACGAGATCCATAAGAGAAAGGTGGCATAGATGCCAATCCACTTCGTTTCGCATAAGAGGGGTTAGGGTAAGCATATGAGTAAGCAAAGAAATTCTTCGAGGATTTATGAACATAACGATTTGAAGAATAGTGCACATATCCATAATCCTTAGCCTTTCCCTGCGAAATAGAGGTATTAGCACGACGATGTTCATGTGAGGACTTTGATCCATGTGAGGAATGTGGTCCATATGAGGACTTGGATCCATATGAAGAATTTGATTTGGGGTTCCTATTCTTCACAGGTGGTGTCATGATGACATTCACCTGAAGACTTTCAAGGCACCTTTTGGGAACCCAAATTTTCTTCATAGGGGGGCCGTTCCTGCAGTTAGTGCCAACATATCTAGCAAATACTTCACCATTCTGATTTTTGAACAGTTTGTAATTGGAGTCAAATGACTCATCAGAAGAATATGAAGATTCACATGTAAAGCCAGATAAAGTAGATGGATCCTCTAAAGGTCCCATTGCATCAACCCATGAGGTTTTGGGATACTGTAGGTTTCCAGTAGGTCCCATCAGCATTGAGTTTCCTCTCACTTTCCTAGGGTTCTTGTTGAGGATCTGCTTTTTAAGCACATCACAAAGAGCCTGATGCCCTTTGAGGCTTTTGTACATGCCTGTCACGTACAATTCCTTCAGCCCTGCATGGTCAATGATACTTGCAGCATCCTCAGATGAGGAATTAGTGATAGTAGAGACAGTTGAAGAATTTGCAACAATAGAAGCATTTGAACATTCAAGTGAAGAATTAGAAGATTCACGTTCAATGCATTTCAAACATGGAGGAATAAACTCTTCCTGAGTAGCGCTGATTTGTTGAGCAAGTAATGAATCACGCTTCTTCTAAAGATCTTCATAACTCACTCTTAACTGCTCAATATCTTGCTTTCTTTGTAGAAATTCATAAGAAAGCTTCTCATGATCAGATAATAGAGCATTATGATGACCCTGAAGATTGTCAAACTTGGACTAGAGTCCGTGAAGACTTTCAGCCAAAGCTTTAGAACAATCCATTTCTTCACCCAACATATCATCACTCTCATCTAGCATGTTTTGAACTTTTTTCAAAGCTCTTTGTTGTTTAGTGGAAAGGGAATCAAGTTTGATTAACTGGGTCCAAATTCATCACCAGATTCATCATCACTAGACTCAGATAAGTAGCATTCAGTTACCTTGGCACCTTTTTCCATAAGGCATGGTGCAGAGGATGATGATTCTGGATTGAAAGTCATAGCCTTGCGCGATTCCACGACATCCTCAAACCAGGGTTCATGGTGAGATCGATGGCCTTCATAGACCTCAAAGAGTCGGTCCCAGATGAGCTTCACATGGCAGAGATGCATAACATTCCCGAACTGATTTTGTGTCAAGTCGGAGCAGATGATGTCCTTCTCCGTGAGCTTGAGTAGCATGTAGTTGCGAATATCGTCAGCCTCCGCCATCTTGCATAGGTCAGTAAGACCAATCTCAGTGACGGTCCAGAGTTCGTTGTTCAACGAAATGAGGCGCTTCTTCATCATGGCCTTCCACTTGGGATAATCATGACCGTCAAAGATGGGGCATGTCACAGTCTTCATTCCTGTGGTCGACATAACTAAAACTCCATGCGGTTAAACCAAAATCACACAGAACAAGGGAGTACCTTGCTCGGATACCAATTGAAAGTGTGTTAAGTCGACTAGAGAGGGGTGAATAGGCGATTTTTATGAATTCTTCACTGAGGATGTCAGGGTGAGGAAATTTCTGAGCGAAGAACTACTTGCAGCGGAATAAGTACTCAGATGCATACATGACATAACATAAACATGGATATCATGATGAAATGAAATCAGACACAGAGTACAGAAAGCATAAGCACATGATAAAACAAGCTGAAGACAAACAGACTGAAGAAATTGAACTGAGGAAATTGAGAAAGTCTACAATCAAAGTCTTCAAACATATATGAACAAGTACACAACACAGTAATGAAGAAATGAAAGGGTTGAGGAAATTGAACCAGTAAGCTTGGTGAAGACAATGATTTGGTAGACCAGTTCCAACTCCTGTGACAGTTGTACGTCTGGTTAGAGTGGCTAGGTATTTAAACCTGAGGACACACAGTCCTCACCATATTCTCCTTGAACTAAGGTCACATAGACCTCGTCCCATCACACGTGGCAAGTCTTCAGGTGACTTCCAAACCTTCACAAACTTGTTCACCCGGCTATCCACAATTTCCTCTTGGATGCTCTAGACCATGACGCCTAACAGTTTGGAGGATGCACAGTCCTCAAAGGTAACAAGCGTCAGTTCCACACAGGAACAATCTCTTCAGCGATGCTCAATCACTTTGGGTTTGTAGGTGTTTGGTTTGGGTTTTCGGGTTTTTCCTCACTTGATGATTTTCGCTCAAAGTCCTCGGAAGATGGGATGCTCTTAATGAAAAGTGTCAGTTTCTCGTGGAGCAGCCAACCAGCTAGTGGTTGTAGGGGGAGGCTATTTATAGCCTAGGGAGCAGCCCGACATGATAAGACTTAAATGCCCTTCAATGATATGACCGTTAGGTGGGTAGATATTTTTGGGACAGCTGGCGCATAGAACAACAACGGTCGGAAATTTGACTATCAAATTCCTCGGGGCTATCATGTTAGTCACTTATAGGCAATCCGCACCGGCGAATTCCTAACTCCTCAGTCAGAACAAATTCCTCAGAGACCAGAAGAACTTCGTCTCTGTAACTGAAGAAATTGACTAAACTGTATGAGATTTCCAATGGCTACACTCGAAGGGATTGGTAGGTGTAGGATTTTGAGATGAGCATCACTTGGAAACTTTTCCTTAGTTTTACCTCGACCCCGTTTAACAGTACGGTGTTTCCTATGACTCAGGAAAGATAAAATGAAACTACGAAAACAAAAGTCTTCACGCTTCATGTTCCTCGTATGAATATCAAGTCTTCATGGTCATACCAATTTCTTCACTTTCAAAGTTTTCAGAAAGTCTTCAGAAATCCAAAGTCTTCAGTCGAAGACATTCATTTTTAGGGGTCGACTTTCTCTGTAAATATCAAACTCATCATAGACTTATAGACCTGTGTACACTCACAAACACATTAATCCCTTAACCTATAAGTCTTCAATACACCAAAATCACTAAGGGGCACTTGATGCACTTACACATGTCATTGTTCTTATTGCATTACTCCATTTCTCCATGAACTTAATGCACTAGATGCATGCTAGATAGCGGTCGATGTGTGGAGTAATAGTAGTAGATGCAGGCAGTAGTCGGTCTACTAATCTTGGACGTGATGCCTATGTAATGATCATTGCCTGGATATCGTGATGATTATTTGAAGTTCTATCAATTTCCCAACAGTAATTCATTTACCCACCGTTTTCTATTTTTCTTGAGAGAAGCCACTAGTGAAATCTACAACCCCCGGGTCTCTTCTTTAATATATTTGCCTTTGTGATATACTTTTATTTTCAGATCTATTAAACCAAAAATACAAAAATATCTTGCTGCACTTTATTTTATTTGGCGTTCGATCTATCAATTATTACAACTTACTCATGTCCGTTTGCCAATTTCTGGTGCCGTTACCCGAAAGGGATTGACAACCCCTTTAACACGTCGGGTTGCGAGTATTTGTTATTTGTGTGCAGGTGCTATTTACGTAGTGTTGCTTGGTTCTCCTACTGGCTTGATAACCTTGGTCTCATCATTGAGAGAAATACCTACTGTTGTTGTGTTGCATCATCCCTTCCTCTTTGGGGAAATATCGACATAGTTCTAGCAGACATCAAAAGGAATTTCTGGCACTGATGCATGGGAGGATCATCAACATCTACCAGGTTCTTCCTAATCACAAATCTCATCTCCTCGCAATTTACATTATTTGTCATTGAATTAAGCCATCTGTACTGACCTTTTTACCTTGTTTTGACCCGGAATACAAACCGTTAGCTGACCTTTTGTTTACAAAACATGTGCAGGCCCACGAAGCAAGAATCTGAGCCAAGACAACATGACTAAACTGAAGGCGGTGTATACTTTAGTGGAGCAACTATACATTGGCACACAACGGGCACTTGCCGCTATCTCTCCTACAAATCAAGGACCCAACCGGCTCAGTGATGTCTTAAAAAGCTGTCAATCTTACCCGCCAGGTTCCAAGAAGTCAAGCGATCCTATGCCAGAGCCGGAGCTTTGACTGCCCTGAGCCGCTCCAAGGCTTGGGTGCCAGATCTAGACCCGGCGGATGTAGCCAGAGGGTACCCGGGTCTCTGTTTGAGCAGGATGACTTCGTTGATTGTGTGAGGGAGGTGCGACCTCAGGCCACCATTCTCGAAGATGAAACAAATATCGATAAATACCAGCCGGGTTTTGATTTGGACAATAAGAAGATGGTGACTCCCTCCTACAAGGTGACCGACCTTATCTCGCCGGTTGGTCAACATACATTTGCTCCGGATGTTGATCCAGCCGGCTTGATTGATGAAGAAGCAGAATTTATTGCTGTGAACGGTTTTGACTAGTCAAAACCCAGCTTCCAATCAGCAGAAGGCGGTGAACCGGCGATGGAGGAGTGAGGACCATCTTCATGGGCTTTTAAAAGCCTTGTAATAGATTAACTTTGAAAACACTGCATATTTTGCCTATGCCATCACACATAAGATACCGTGTGTTACTCTGTGCTTTCTGATGTTAATATATGCATCATATTTTTGATTATCTCTGCAATTCTTCAGCTCTGTTCCTGTAGATAAAAAGGAAAAAACTGGCTTGGCGGTTTAGTACCGAACGGGTCAGAACACCCGGTTTATAGCCAATATTTTTATCATAGTAGAAAACAGAACCAGACGAAAAAAGAAAACAAGGTTGAAATAACCTTTGATTAATACAGAAGGAAACTATTCATAAATAATAGCCATACCTGTATCTTTGACCTCCGGACCACCGGTTTATATGACCCGGGTGATGATGTTGATAATCTAGTCTTTTTGAGAAGTCAATGCTTCTGAATGCTTAATGATTATCATGCCCTGGCGGCTTGTTGTCATATAGTCAAACCGGTGAAAAGACCATGCTGATTATTTTGAAATTGAGACAACAAAAAACCAATAAGACAAATATTAGGTGGTAAACAAAATTAACCTTGTAACTGAAGGTTGGGGGTTTCCGATTCGAATACGATCAGTAAATCGGACCAAAGGGATTAAGCTAAGGTTAGAATACGACCATATAGCCCCCAGTGGCTTTGGCGTTGCGCTGATCAAGAGGGTACCGACAGCTATGTTCTCTTTGGTTCGAATACGACCTATGTTTGAACATGAAGCCCCCAAATGACCTTGAGAGGTTTTTAACGACCCTGATTCGAATACGATCCAAGTTGGACTCAAAAGGGGTTAAGCTATGATTCGAATACGATCAAGAAGCCCCCTAGTGAGATTGGATTTTGAGCCGATCAAGAGGGTTATGACAGCTATGTTATCTTTGGTTCGAATACGACCTATGTTTGAATAGGAAGCCCCCAAGTGACCATGATAATTTACAGCTAGATTCAAATACGATCATAAGCCGGACCAAAAAGGTTAGACTTGATTCAGATATGATCAGCTCCTTAATAGTCATATTAATTAAAAGATAATAAAGATATGTAATCTTTGAAAAGGAAAAAGATTGAGGTCATGCTTTATTACTTATCATAGTATATACACCATCAAAGTATGTACATGATGAGAGCCGGTGGCTCAGGTGTAGTATGGCCGAAGCTGAGCAATGTTCCATGGCCGACGGGTCTCCTCCTCCGACTTACGTGAGTCTTTATGCTCTCGAACGTCAATGAGGTAATATGACCCGTTGTTTAAGTTCTTGCTAACCACAAAGGGTCCTTCCCAAGGCGGGGATAGCTTGTGTGCATCTGACAGATCCTGGATGAGCTGGAGCACCAAGTCACCTTCTTGAAAAGTACTGGAGTTAACCCGACGGCTGTGATAATGGCGCAGGTCCTGTTGATAAATTGCTGATCGAGCCGTTGCTAAGTCTCTTTCCTCATCCAACAAGTCAAGTGCATCATGTCTGGCTTGCTCAATATTAGCTTCAACATAAGCTGCCACACGGGGCGAGTCATGACGGATGTCACTAGGCAACACCGCTTTCGCTCCATAAACCATGAAGAAAGGTGTATAACCTGTAGACCTGTTAGGAGTGGTGTTGATACTCCACAGCACCGAGGGTAACTCCTCCACCCAACAACCCGGCGTTTGCTGCAAGGGAACCATAAGCTGGGGCTTGAGACCTTTTAAGATTTCCTGATTTGCTCTTTCAGCTTGGCCGTTGGATTGAGGATGAGCTACAGAAGAAACATCAAGTCGGATATGCTCACGTTGACAAAACTCCTTCATAGCCCCTTGGGATAGATTAGTGCCATCGTTAGTGATAATGCTGTATGGAAAACCAAAACGAAAATCACCTTTTTCATGAACTGAACCGCCGTGGCCGCATCACACTTACTGGCTCTGCCTCAACCCACTTTGTGAATTTGTCAACTGCCACTAAAAGATGTGTATTTTTATCCTTAGACCTTTTGAAAGGCCCAACCATGTCAAGCCCCCAGACCGCAAACTGCCAGGTAATTGGAATCATCCGCAACTCTTGAGCCGGCACATGTGCTTGCCGTGCAAATTTTTGACATCCATCACACCTACTGACCAGATCTTCTGCATCAGCATGAGCCGTTAACCGGTAAAAACCATGATGAAAAGCCTTGGCCACAAGAGATTTTGACCCGACGTGATAACCACAATCGCCTTCATGGATCTCACGAAGTATTTCTTGGCCTTCTTCAGGAGAAACACACCGCTGAAACGCTCTGGAGACGCTGTGATGGTATAATTCTTCGTCAGAAATCGTCATTGACTTAGACCACTATAACGCCCATGATGCGGCTACAGCTCCCATGTGTCGAAGCACAACTTAGAGGCATAACCACATTGTAAGCAATATCGCAAGTGGGGTAATCTTCACACAACCCATGTAAAAAAATAAGGGAAAGAGATACATAGTTGGCTTACACTCGCCACGTCACACAATATCATAAATATCATTACATTCATCCAGATACAATCAAGGTCCGACTATAGAACCAAAATAAAAGAACAACCCCAAATGCAACAAAGTCCCCGATCGCCCCAACTGGGCACCACTACTCATCATCTGGAAAGGAAATGTAGTATCGTCCCGAGTCCTCATCGAACTCCCACTTGAGCTCAGTTGAATCTCCTGGAGCGGTATCATCGGTCCCTGCATCTGGTTTTGGAAGTAATCTGTGAGTCACGGGGACTCAGCAATCTCACACCCTCACGATCAAGACTAAACCAGCAAAGCCACCCGAATGTGCCGACAAATCCCGATAGGAGCTGCACATATCTCGTTCTCAGGGCACACCAGATTGTCCAAGGTTCTGGTAGGCCAGCCCAGAGTTGCCCCTGGTGGCCACCGGCAGCTGACAGGTTGGACCAACACTCAGAGGAGCACTGGCCCGGGGGTTTAAATAAAGATGACCCTTGAGTCCGCGGAACCCAAGGGAAAAAGAGGCTAGGTGGCAAATGGTAAAACTAATGTTGGGCATTGCTGGAGGAGTTTTATTCAAGGCAAACTGTCAAGGGGTTCCCATTATAACCCAACCGTGTAAGGAACGCAAAATCAAGGAACATAACACCGGTATGACGGAAACTAGGGCGGCAAGAGTGGAACAAAACACCAGGCATAAGGCCAAGACTTCCACCCTTTACCAAGTATATAGGTTCATTAAAATAGACAAGATATAATAATGATATCCCAACAATAAACATGTTCCAACAAGGAACAAACTCCAATCTTCACCTGCAACTAGCAACGCTATAAGAGGGGCTGAGCAAAGCGGTAACATAGCCAAACAACGATTTTCTAGGACAAGGTGGGTTAGAGGTTTGACATGGCAATATGGGAGGCATGATAAGAAAGATGGTAGGTATCATAGCATAGGCATAGCAAAAGAGCGAGCATCTAGCAAGAAAAGATAGAAGTGATTTCGAGGGTATGGTCATCTTGCCTGCAAAGTTCTCCGAGTTGACGTTATCTTGATCCTTGTAAACGTACTCAACGGGCTCCTCGATCACGTACTCGTCTCCCGACTGTACCCAAAGCAAGAACACAAGCAAAGGGAGACACAATCAACCACGTGCAATGCACAAGCAACATGATGCAAAACATGGCATGATATGCGGGATGTGATATGTGATGCATATGCATATTTCGGAAAGGAAAGATTGAACCTGGCCTCAACTTGTAAATCCAATAGTGCCACTGGAAAGAGGAGTTGATTTCGGTCGAAATCAATATAAAGATCACCAGAATCGGATGCACGGTTTGCAAATGACAAGCAAAACAAATATGGCACCGATCTGCGATTAACAACACGAGACCATCTAAATGCATCAAGAACAACAAGCTACTGCACTCTAACATAGCAACAGAATACATGGCAGGGGTCCACTCAAGATGCTTAACAAAAGATGAACACTGAGCTACGGCTAATTCACTCAATAGCAGGTTCAAACAAGCATGGCAAAAGTGCAAAAGATATCAGGTTACAAACTTAGTGAAAATAACATGTCAGGAATTTAACATCAGGAAGCAATGTTTAGAGCACGATAACAACATGCTACAGGAACATATCATGGCAAAGCAAGGCATGTCATGAAGCTACTCAAAGCATACAACAAAAGTCCCTTACTGACTATAAGCTAAAAGGGATCAGAAAATGCAATGGCAACCATGTGAACATAGCAATTATCGTTAACAGATTCCGACTTAGAAGAAAACTGGAACATGGTAAAACAGATATTAAGTAGGCATGTTTACGAGCTCAATGCACTCACCACAAGGCATTGCATGACAAACTAAGCATACACCCAGCAAGTAGACATGGCATAGAAGTTAAACATGGATAGAACAACAACATAGCATGCATGGATCAACTACAACAAGCTCGGCAAAAATGCTTAACATGTAAACATTCTGCCAGGAACATTTTATAGCAAAAGTAGGGCTCGATTGAGTCAAGCTAGGGTGCTCCATAATTGCAAACAAAGACATGGATGGATAGAGCATAACAATATGTACAAAACATCCTTACTGATCATGCTCAAAAGAGGCATGGATCTCTCTATAGCAACATGAATACATGGCATAAAGATATTGACAGGACAAAGACTTAGAAGATTTCTATGTCCCTGAAATCAGCAACATTACGAGGGCTACTTTGCATGCTTGTGCTAGTCACCACAGAGATCACAAAAATACATGGCATACACCCCTGTAAAGATGGCATGGCATACTTCAAAACACATGTAGGGCACAAGTTCATAGGAGGCACACATCAATCATGGAAAAAATGATAAATGTCCAATTACTAATATGAATCTGAAACTAACAGAAACTAGCACTCGTGCAACAGCATTTAGGGCATCAAGATGAAATCAAATGAACATGGTGCAATGGAATGAAATGAAGTACTCGTTGAGACAAACAATTTGATATGCTACACGCCCAAAACAAAGCCACGGTTGCAGAGATATGATGCTGAGACGAATGCAAAAATTAACGGGGACTACGCAAAAATCAACCCAGATCTAGGGTTCGTCCGGCAAGCGAACCGAGGCGGCGGCGGATCTCGCTGGAGTTGATGTCCGTGCTCGCCGGGGACCGGAGAAGAGGGCTGGCGAGGTCGGGGCGCCGGATCCGGCGAGGTAGGACGGCGGCGAGGGCGGCGGTGGCCGCTGCAGGGCGGCGAGGCGGCGGCCGGAGCGGGCGACGACGGCGATGGCGGGCTTCGGCCGGAGCAGGGCTGCGCGGGGCGGCGGGTGCCAACGCCGGCGAGGAGGCGGATGGGCGGCTCGGCGAAGGATGTTGGCGCGGGCGTCGCGCGGGCTTCGGGGGCTCTGCCTGGGCCGAGCGGGTCGGAGCGGGTGCGGGTGGCGGTGCACCACGTGGTCCCCGACGGTTGGCGCAGCGAAGTGTGTCCGGCGCCGGCGGACGTTGTCCGGCGCGCGGAGGAAGAGGGGAACTAGGGTTAGGGTAAAAAAGATCCGGGAATTTCGGAGGGGGGGCTATATTTATAGGTAGAGGGAGCTAGGAGGCTCCAAATTGAGCACGGTTTGCGGCCACGTGATCGTGATCGAACGGCCTAGATGATGGAGGAGGTTTAAGTGGGTTTTGGGCCACTATGGAGGGGTGTTGGGCTGCAACACACACGAGGCCTTTTCGGTTCCTTGGTTAACCGTTGGAGTATCAAACGAAGTCCAAATGGCACGAAACTTGACAGGCGATCTACCAGTAGTAAACCAAGGCCGCTTGGCAAGTCTCGGTCCAATCCGAAAATGTTTAATACCAGCACACGAAAAGAGGTAGAAAGGGACACCAGAGGACATAGGAGCGCCGGAATGCAAAACGGACAACAGGGAAAATGCTCGGATGCATGAGACAAACACGTATGCAAATGCGATGCACATGATGACATGATATGAGATGCATGACAAAGACAAAAGTACACGAAGACAAAAACCCGACAACGAGGAAATATCATAACTTAGTGCCGAAAATGGCAAGAGTTGGAATACAAATATGGCAGGTTACATACGGGGTGTTACAACCGCCGGGTTATCTGTCGGGCCAGGGTCTCATCCACTGGCAACTCGCCCCGGGTCATGTAAGCCAAGAACGGCAATGTCCAATCTGGGATGACGTGAAGAGCCGCCACCAACTGTGCCTTCGGGTCAGGAACGGCCAGATCTGCTTCTGTAGGCAACTTAACAGACGGGTTATGCATTACATCCAAAAAGGTATTAGGTGGCACCGACTTACGCTGAGATCCCAACTGGCTTAAAGCATCAGCCGCTTCGTTCTTCCTATGGTCAATCTGTTCCACCTGATAACCTTTAAAATGTCCTGCAACAGTATCAAGTTCACGGCGATAAGCCACCATGAGAGGGTCCTTGGAATCCCGCTTGCCTGACACCTGTTGAGCCACCAAATCTGAGTCGCCAAGGCAGCGGACCCGGCTTAGTGTAGCGACCCGACCTCAAACGGTCAAGTCTCTATGCTTCAGTGTCATCCCTGGATCGGTAATGCTGACACACACAATACTCGAAGGATTTATAACAGAGTAGCAATCACAAACTTACTACATCGAATGTCTCCAAAGAGAACTTATTAAAATAACATGGCTAGAGGCCATCTAATGCGATAACAGCGGAAGGCTTGGAAGATAAGTGAGTCCATCAACTCCAACGGCATAGCTGAGCTGAACGGCAATGACCTAACGAGCCTTACTCTTCGTCTGAAAAGTATGCAACATAATACGTTGCAGCCCGAGAACAGGTCAGCACATGGAATATGCTGGCAAAGTAAAACAGTAGAGCAAGAACAGAATAATGCTATCACTACATGCATATTTGGCTGGTGGAAAGCTCTATGGTTACAGTTTTTGCATAAAGCCAATTTTCCCTACAATAAAGGAATATATTTTATTTAACTATCATGGTAGTTGAACAA
Organism: Triticum aestivum; assembly: GCF_018294505.1. Classification (NCBI taxonomy): domain Eukaryota; kingdom Viridiplantae; phylum Streptophyta; class Magnoliopsida; order Poales; family Poaceae; genus Triticum; species Triticum aestivum. Next base: position 159,783,568 of record NC_057800.1, on the reverse strand, counting down.
CATTGAGAAGGTAACCCCAACTCAATCCCAATTAAAGTATTTAATAACCCAACAAATTGAATTAAGAGTGATGAGATACATGTGATAACCCAAGTACTAGATACTCAAGATTGTCCATAACCGGGGACACGGCTAACCATGATTAGATTGTACACTCTACAGAGGTTTGTGCACTTTTCCCCACAAGACCCGATCGCCTCCGTTGGAAGTCTCGCACTGCAGGGTGTTTGAGAAACGGATGACCGAGACACAGTCTTTCAGAAACATTAACTCTTTACTCCGGTTAGACCATACCAAACCTACAAAACCCACTACCTGCTGATCTACCTCTTCAAGAGCTTCACGTAACTTACTCAACTATGCTAGAGCCCATAATAGCTTATGGCTGCACACGGAAGTTTCTAGCATGAATCATCTCAGTTCCCTTTGAGCCTGGGTGGCCGTCCATAGGAAGATCACACGGGTACCCCGGGATTTCAAAAAAAAACAGACAACACTGGGTTCCCCAGGTGCCTCAGTCCACCCAGATGTGTATTCAAGTTGCCACCTTAGGTTGAACCATTAATTAACAATCTCACATCTGTCATGGATTTCACTCAAACCCAAACCACGTCTACGAGCATAGCATAGCAATAAGCAATGCGCAGAAGTAACTCCCAAGGGTTTGATATTAACAGGGTAATAGGTTCTACCTCAATAACTACTTCCCAACCCACAAGTTAAAGACATCCTAATCATGCAATGTTTGAGGATTGGAACTAATGCATAAAAACTGGGTATGAAAAGAGTATGATCAATGTGTTACTTGCCTTGCTGACGATCCGCGAAAACCTAGAGACTCATAGTAACACGCTTCGCACTCCGGGTGTTCTATCGCAAACAAACAATAACATACATAAGCAATAAGCAAAGATGCACAAGCAAAACTCAAATAAGAGGGGTTGACCAGAAAGTTCAACTTAAGAACTCCGGTATGCAAAAAGAATCAAATCACACGGAGCAACGAAACTCAAACGGTGAGAGAAACAAGATCCGTTTACTAATATGGACCTAGGTCAAATTTTATTGTAGCAAAAACTTGTGCAAGTTGGTTAAACAGAAAGAGGGTCTCGAGACAAAGACCTAGGCGCTTGAATCGCCTGATTCCGTCTAACGAGCGAAAAGATAAACAGAAACTAAGATCGGATCAGAAATCACGATCGAGAATAATCGCGGATAAATCCGACAAAAAGAAAACTGACGAACAGACTAACGAACGAGCGTTCGTTAACTGTAACTAACGGGCAAAAACCGTTCGTTAAAACGAACGTACGGATGAACGTCCGGTAATTAGAAGAACCGAGAAAAACCGGCGAACTGATTTAAAAAAACGAACTAGGGTTTTTAAAAAAACCAAACGGTTTTTAAAAAAACCGACAACTCGGGATCCGGTGCGGTACCTCCGGCGAGGCGGGGTTGGGCGGCGGGGCGACGGCTCGTGGGCGGCGGCGGGGTTC
>NC_057800.1:159774872-159781745 GCF_018294505.1 Triticum aestivum | reverse complement strand
CTGCAGGCGTGGGCGGTGACGGCTGTGGGGCGGCGGTGGTGTGGTGGTGGGGTGCCGGGGTGGTGCGTATAAATAGGAGGGGGCCACTTGGAGGAGGGGGCAAGGCGCGGCGGAGGCGGAGTCCGGCTCGGACTCTGGCCCGAGCTCGGCGGCGGCGGCGCTCGCGCGTGGGGAGGCTGTGGCGGCGACTTGGGCCGGGGGCCCGGCTGGGTTCGGCCCAGTCGGCGCGGGGAGTTCCTCTTTTTTAAAAAAATAATTTCGCCGACAAAAATAAAATCCTAGAAAATAAAATAAAAATTTAAAAATGCCAAAACAAATTTTCACTATCTAAATAAAATATTTAGAACAAGATGAACATTTTCTTCGCCCTAAAATGCAATTTTGAAAACGAGCAGTTTTTCTAATGCAAATAAAATCCAAATAAAATCAAATAAAATCAAATAACTGATTTTAATACTTTTCCTCCAATATTTCAATTATTTTGGAGAAGTCATATTATCTCCTCTCATTTATTTTAAAATGAAATATTTTTCGGAGAGAAAAATTATTAAAATCAAAAATCCTCGTTTCATTATTTGATAAAAATCAAATATGAAAACCGGGAAATCCCCAACTCTCTCCGAGGGTCCTTGAGCTGCTTAGGATTTCAAGGATTGCGGAACGGAAATGCAATGAAATATAGTATGCATGGATGACCTATGTATAACATTCCAAATTGAAAATTTGGGATGTTACAAACCTACCCCCCTTAAGATGAATCTCGCCCTCGAGATTAGGGTTGGCTAGAAAATAGGTGCGGGTGGTCTCTGCGGAGATCATCCTCTCGTTCCCAGGTGGCTTCATCCTCGGTATGGTGGCTCCACTGAACTTTGCAAAACTTGATAACCTTGCTGCGGGTGACTCGGCTGGCAAACTCAAGAATCTTAACTGGCTTCTCCTCATAAGTCAAATCACTGTCCAACTGAATCGCCTCCAAGGGTACTGTATCTCTTAACGGTATATCGGCCATCTCAGTATGACACTTCTTCAATTGTGAAACGTGAAACACATCGTGAACTCCTGACAATCCCTCAGGTAACTCCAACTTGTAGGCAACTTCTCCCATCGGTTCCAAGACACGATATGGTCCTACAAATGTCAGGGCTAACTTTCCTTTAACTCCAAAACGTTTCACTCCTCACAAGGGTGATACTCGCAAATACGCTCCGTCTCCAATTTCATATGTTACCTCCTTGCATTTCGAGTCTGCGTAACTCTTCTACCTGGACTGAGCAATCTTCAGTCTATCACGAATCAGTTTAACCTTCTCCTCAGACTCCTTGATCAAATCTGGTCCAAACAACTGTCGGTCTCCTACCTCATCCCACATCAACGGCGTTCTGCACCTGCGTCCATACAGGGCTTCAAACGGTGCCATCTTCAAACTGGCTTGGTAGCTATTGTTGTATGAGAAATCTGCGTAAGGCAAGTTGTCATCCCAACTAGATCCATAATCTAGCGCACAAGCTCTCAACATATCTTCCAGTATCTGGTTGACTCTCTCGGTCTGTCCATCCGTCTGCTTGTGAAATGTTGTACTGAACTCCAATCTTGTACCCAAAGTCTGGTGCAACTGATGCCAAAACTTTGAAGTAAACTATGTTCCTCTATCTGATACGATGGTCCTCGGAACTCCATGCAGACATACGATCCTGGACATATGTATCTTGGCCAACTTCGCACTTGTATAGGTGGTTTTCACTGGGATAAAGTGAGCCACTTTGGTCAAGCGATCAACTACTACCCATATAGAATCATATCCTGCTTTGGTTCTGGGCAATCCGGTAATAAAGTCCATGCCAAGTTTATCCCACTTCCATTCGGGTATTGGCATAGGCTGTAACAATCCTGCTGGCTTCTGATGCTCTGCCTTCACTCTCTGACAAACATCACATACGGCTACATACTCGGCAATATCCTTCTTCATTCCAGTCCACCAGAAACATTCCTTCAAATCCAAATACATCTTGGTGTTTCCGGGGTGTATCGAGTATGGTGAGTCATGAGCTTCCTGAAGTATCAACTTCCTGATCTCTGGGTTATTGGGCACATAAACTCAGTCCTCAAACCATAAGGTATCATGCTCATCCTCGCGAAATCTTTGGCCTTTCCTTTGCTCATCTTCTCCTTTATCTCGGCAATCTCTTTGTCATCCTTCTGAGCTTCTCGAATCTTGCCCAACAATGTTGACTGAACCTCCATTGTTTCAACAAAACCTCTTGGAACAATCTCCAACCAAAGTTCCATAATATCCTCTGCTAACTCCTTCGGCAATCCCTTACTTTCAAGGATATTAGCATAACTCTTTTGGCTCAAAGAGTCTGCTACGACATTGGCCTTTCCTGGATGATAGTGTAGCTTCATGTTGTAATCCTTTATAAGCTCCAGCCATCTCCTCTGCCTAAGGTTCAGCTCCTTCTGTGTGAAAATGTACTTCAAACTCTTATGATCCATGTACACATCACAAAGGTTTCCAATAAGGTAATGTCTCCAAGTCTTTAACGCATGCACTACGGCTGCTAGCTCCAAATCATGCGTGGCATAGTTCAACTCATGAGGTTTTAGTTGTCGTGAGGCCTACGAAACAACTCTTCCGTCCTGCATAAGTACACATCCAAGTCCTAAGCGGGAGGCGTCGCAATACACTTGGAACTCCTTATTTATATCTGGCGGTGTTAGCACTGGGGCTGTAGTCAAACGTTTCTTCAACTCCTGGAAACTTGCCTCGTAATCATCTGTCCATTTAAACTTGGTATCCTTCTTCAATAGTTCAGTCATTGGCTTCGCAATCTTGGAAAAAAATTCAATGAATCTCCGGTAGTATCCTGCGAGTCCAAGGAAACTACGGATCTCGCTAACTGAAGTGGGTGCCAACCATTCAGTGACTGACTGAACCTTGCTGGGGTCCACTGGTATTCCTTCCCCTGATATAACATGTCCAAGGAATCCAACTTCCTTCAACCAAAATTCGCATTTTCTAAACATAACATACAACGGGTGTTCCTTGAGTTTCTCGAGAACTAAACGCAAATGCTCCTTGTGCTCCTCTTCATTCTTCGACTATACCATAATATCGTCAATAATCACCACAACAAACTTATCCAAATACTCCATGAACACCTTGTTCATCATGCTCATGAAATAGGCAGGGGCGTTAGTCAGTCCAAACGACATGACCGTATACTCGTATAATCCATACCACGTGGTGAACGCTGTATTTGGTATATTTTTATCTTGAATCTTCAACTGATGGTATCCCAATCGTAGATCGATCTTGAAAAACACTTTAGCTCCTTGTAGCTGATCAAACAGATCATTGATCATCGGCAGTGGGTACTTATTCTTGATCGTCACTTCATTCAAAGCTCGATAATCAACAACCATCCTTAGGGATTTATCCTTCTTCTCAACCAAAAGCACTGGGGCTCCCCAAGGTGATGAACTTCTTCGAATGTAACCTTTCTCCAATAACTCCTTGATCTGTTTCTTAATTTCCTCCAGATAATTTGCGGGCATCCGATAGGGTCTCTTGGATATTGGCCATGTACCTGGCAATAGCTCTATCAAGAACTCAATGTCTCTATCCGGTGGCATGCCTGGTAACTCCTTTGGAAAAGCATCCGGGTAGTCCTGCACTACAGGCACTTCCTCTTGAACAACTCCCGTTAGGGCATTCACTTGGCTCCTCCTAGGCACATGCCTAGATCTATCTATCTATCTATCTATCTATCTATATCTATCTATACCTATACTAATTCTAGACTCCCTAGAAATTTTGACGTTAATCAGTAATTATGAGCCGTTAATATGGTGGGACCGAATTATTACCGTGAAGATCGGTCCATATAACACTCTCGAAACTTTTCCCAATTCTGAAAAAAAATGATCCAAGGTTTAGAATTCAGCTGCATGGGCAGATAAAAAGGAACGTTTGGTCGGTTGTAAAAATGAATCCATGTACTACTAATCCACCGTTTCTTTCTGTTCTTAAAAATTATTTAAACCAATCTCTATCTCATTTTAAAAAGTATATATCTGGTCATATACTCCATCTATCTCCTTCCGTCCATAAAAAAAGGACTATCTCTTCCATCCATCTTAACTAGAAAGGGGCTATCTCCTTGCGTAAATGAAGGGAAGAAACAAAATGTTTGGGTAGATAAAAAAGAATGACCACGGGACTCCTCTCCTTCTTTCTCTAGCACGGGACTCCTCTGCTTGTGATTCCTGTACAAATCCGCTTCTGCCTCCATGGCGCCATGGATGGCTACGAGGACGAGATCGATTATCCACAGACAGCAGGCTGTGGGCGGGCGAGTGGGTAGAGGCGGGGCGTGCAGATGGCAGGGAACAGTCGGAGCAGGCGCACGCGTGTGCAGGTCGGGCTTGGCCACGGGTGAGCTTCAGGAGACGGCTGCAGCAACAGATCCATGGGGGTAAGGAAGGGGAACTGGAGGAGAGGCTCACGGGGAGGCTACAGGAGAGCTCGAGGAAGCCGAGGATGCATGTCATGCACAAAAATAATCGATCCCACTTGCATGCTTCAACTGCCTGGGATCCCAATGCAAGAGCTAGATGGCCTCCGCTGCCAGCATGCCGTCATGGCGCTCAAGTCCTCCGTCTATCCTAGCAATCAAGGCTGCTGCGTCCTTTCTTCTTTCTTCACAAATTTCATGGAGCATCTAAAATAATTTGGATCATCTCATTAACATATTTGGGGAATATCGGCAAGTTCTTTCTCGCCTGGCTCTACAAAGTCCGGTGTCAATTTGTTGGGTTAGAAGCATACGACTTACTGGAAGTTAGAATTTGAAAAATCTCTTTGTTCATTTGCATATATTAACAAACATGAGGTTGTGGATGATGAGCAGTTGAGGACCGGCCGGTGGCAATCTGTTAGTATTTGAGAACGATGATCCATGATTATTTTGTTCGTACATCTGTTCCACGTACGAATGAAATATTGATTGTTTTGAATTGCTGGAAAGCTTTATGGAGGTATATGTTTTATATTCTGAGCACTAATCATACTGTACTTATATAGAAAGTGTATTTTTGTAGCGACCCGACCCGAATGGATCAAGTGCTCTCTGCTCAGGTGTCATCCCTGGATCAGTAGTGCTGACACCACACAGTACATCGAAGGATTTATAGCAGAGTGGCAATCACACACTTATTACATCGTTGTCTCAAAGAGAACTTTTACAATAAATATGGCTTAAGGCCATCTAATAACGATAACAGCGAAAGACTCGGAAGATAAATGGGTCCATCAACTCCAACGGCATCACTGAGTATAGAACCACGACCTAAAAGCACCTTACTCGTCGTCTGAAAAGTCTGCAACATGAGAAGTTGCAGCCCGAAAACGGGTCACCACATGGAATATGCTGGCAATGTAACACATAGAGAGTAATGGAATGAAATCAGCTATACTATATGCATATATGGCTGGTGGAAAGCTCTATGGTTACAGTTTTGCGTAAAGCCAGTTTTTCCCTACTACAAAGGAATAAATTTATTTAACTATCATGGTAGTTGTTAAACATCGAGAATGGTTGACAGCATTCCGATCCCAATTAAGTGAACAATTAAAACCCAACAACATTAATTAGAAGTAACGTGTTGAGATTCACATGATATTCAAGTACTAGATACTCAAGTTGTCCATAACCGGGGACACGGCTAATCATGATTAGTTTGTACACTCTGCAGAGGTTTGCGCACTTTTCCCCACATGACTCGATCGCCTCCGTTTGTTTTCTCGCACTACATGGTGTTTGAGAAACGGATGACCGAGACATAGTCTTTTAGAAGCGCTAGCACCTTACATGTGGGGTAGACCATACCACCTACAACCCCTGCATCTGCTAGTCCACCCCGTAAGAGTTTGCACAACTTAGTCAACTATGCCAGAGCCCATAGTAGCATGTGGCTGCACACGGAAGTTTCTAGCATGAATGATCTTATGATCCCTTTGAGCCTGGGTGGCGGTCCAAAATAAAACAGGCAAGTCCTGATAGACATCAGGTGCCTCAATCCACCCAGATGTGTGTTTAAGTTGCCACCTTAGATAAACCATTAAAATTATCAACTCACATCTGTCATGGATATCACTCACCCAATCCACGTCTACTAGCATAGCATGGCATAATAAGCAAACGTAGAAGTAACTCCCAAAGGTTTCATAATAATACAGGTGATAGGTACTACCTCATCTACTTCCCATCCCACAGTTTAATTAGATCCTAATCATGCAATGTGAGAGGATTGATCTAATGCAGTAAAACATGGGTTGTATAAAAAGGTATGATCAAAGTGTTACTTGCCTTGCTGATGATCCGCGAAACCTAGAGATTCAATGTAACAGGCGGCGCACTCCGGGTATTCTATCACAGACAAACAACAAGCATACAATAAGTACTCATCTAATGCACAGGTAAAACTCAAATAGAAGATCTAACCAGAAGGTTCATCTTAAGAACTCCGGTTGGCAAAAAGAATCAAATCGAACGAAGCAAAAGAAAACAAACGGCGAAAGAAAACAACTCCGTTCTAGCAATCTGGATCTAGGGCAAATTTTACTGTAGCAAAAACATGTTGAAGTTGATTATTCGGAAAGAGGGTTTCGAGACGAAACTCCAGGCGCATGAATCGCCTGATTTTGATAAACGAGCGAAAAGTTATACTAAAACGAAAATCGGATCAGAAATCGCGATCAGAAAATAACCGCGGAAAATCCGACGAAAAAGACAAACGACGAACAGATTTTTTTTTAAAGAAAAACTGCACGGAAAACGAGGCGGCGGCGGCGAACCTCGGGCGGCGCGCTCC
>NC_057800.1:159665579-159774524 GCF_018294505.1 Triticum aestivum | reverse complement strand
CTCCGGCGACGGCAGCGGCGGGCGGCGGCGGCGGCTAAAGGCGGCGGCGGCGGCGGCTAAAGGCGGCGGCGGCTAGGGTTTCAGGTGGCGGCGGCTTCTCTCTCTCTCGGGCCGGCTCGGGCGGCTTATATAGCCTAGGCCTGGCGGAGTCCAGGCCAACTACGGCCCGAAGTCGGTTCCAGTTTTTTTTTTTAAATAAATCCGTTCGGAAGAAAAATAAAAAGAAATACTAAACGGACTCCAAAAATCACGAAATAAATTTTGCCGGGTTCTTAAAATCAAGCCTGATAAAGTGAACATTTATCTGGGCCCAAACTACAACTTTGAAAAACGCGCATTCTTCCTAAATTCAAATAAAAATACCGAAAGACTCTGAAATAAAACTTATTTGATTTTTTTATTAAATCTTCAACATTTCTATATTTTGGGAAAGTCATTTTATTCCCGCTCTCATACTTTTGTAATAGAAATAATTGATGATAAAATAAATAAAATCAAATGATCCTGTTTACATAATTTGAGAAAACTCAAATATGTAAATAACGAAATCCCCAACTCTCTCCGTGGGTCCTTGAGTTGCTTAGGATTTTCTAGGATCAAAACCAAAAGCAAAATAAAATATGATATGCATGATGACCTAGTGTATAACATTCCAAATTGAAAATTTGGGATGTTACAAACCTACCCCCCTTAAGATGAATCTCGCCCTCGAGATTCGGGTTGGCTAGAAAATAGGTGAGGGTTGTCTTTGAGCAAATCTTCCTCTCACTCCCAGGTGGCTTGTCAGGGGACTGATCCACGAACACCTATGGGACCGGCGGGCCGAGTCCCTTTCGATTCGGTGAGGGCGGAGGTCGTGCAAAGAGCGGATCGAGGCAAAGCACGCGAGCAGTTTACCCAGGTTCGGGCCGCACGGATGCGTAAAACCCTACTCCTGCATTGTGGTTTGTATTGGTCTCTTGCTCGGGAGCGCGGAATGCTACGGTGCACACCAGCGGTTTGCCAGACCGAGCGTGAGTGTCTTCTAAACTGGCTAACTAGCTAACCCGCTAACCAGCCAACAAACCCCCTCTACGTTGCGCATGGGCCTCCTTTTATATGCTCAAGGGGTCACCGACAGGTGGCAACGTAGACAAGGGTAAAAATGTAAAGGTGCTGCGGTAGGTACAGCTACCTGCTACAGCGTATCATACCTAACCCTGACGGCAGGGGACAAGGGCATTAAATGCCCGTCTGTGTCGCCTAAACAGTGCAAAAGGGACCGCCAGGGACGCCACCACTTGCCACGATGGCAGTCTTGTCAGCGCCGCTTGCCACCGCGCACCCCTAGCTGCACATCCTCCCACCACGTACGCCTGGAAGGGTCCCAGAGCGACACGTTGGTGGATGTGCTAGAGCGCGGGCGCGGAGTGGTGGCTTGCCGCGGCAAGCGCCTTGCCGCGGTCGTTGTCTTGTCGCGTCCGGGAGCTTGTCGCTCACCGGGCCTTGCTGGGACGCGAGGTGCGCCGCGGCAAATTCCTTGAGATGCCTTGGGTGGCCTTCCCGGCAAGCTCCTCTTGCCGGGGTCTTGTCTCCTTGGCTTGGATACTTTGTTCTTGAATGGCTCCAAAGGAACCACGGAGGACCTTGGCGGTCACCTGGCAAGCCTTGCCGCTGGATGCTGCGACTGCCCGTGCGCAAGTTCGGGATACTAGGGTACCCCTACTCTAGTACACTGACAGGAGCCCCCGGGCCTGGGCCATACACGGTGCCGAGCGCTGTTGGGCCAGGCCCAAAACAGGGCACGGGCACGCGCGGCCTAGGTTACGCCGTATCTCTCTCTGTATCCACCGCGCCCTCCACGAACGGCACGCGTTGAATGCGGCATCATGGGAGAGATCGTGGGTGGTTTCTTTATTCGGAAATGCGAAACGTCCGCCCCTCCCTCTTTATAAGCAGAGGAAACAGGGGCAGTTCGCTCATTTGCCCGTTGCTGCTTCCAATCTCAGAAATCTCCGCCGCTCCCTCGCCTTCCCAAAGCTGAGAGAGAGAGAGAGCAGCGCTCCGCCCCCCATCGCCACCAGTACCACCAACGCCGTCGACCTCCTCCACCACTTCCGCCATGGCTCCAAAAGCCGACAAGGGGAAGGTCGTGAAGTCGACCGAGGCGCAGCGGCTTGCGGCGCTGCGGAAGGAGTGGGCCGTCTTCCCCCCCAAGCTTGCCGCTAAGGAGCTGAGGGAGAACTACTACCTCTTCTGGTCGATGGAGACGCGCGCGCATCCGCGCGCGAAGGTACTCCCCGCTGCCGCTTGGAAGAAGGCTCCAAATGGATACCCCTTCTTCGCATTGTTCTTCTACTGCGGGCTCTGCCCGCCCTTCTCTGAATTCTTCTGCGACATCATGAATACCTACGGATTCCACCTCCTTGACTTCACCCCCAATGCCGTTCTGACCATGGCAGTTTTCGCACATCTCTGCGAGAACTTTGTCGGAGTCCATCCCAATGTAGCCCTCTTTCGCCACTTCTTCATACCCCGAGTAGAGAGAGGAAGCCCCTATCCGGCGGAATCGCCTGGATCTCAAGGGTCGGCAAGAAGGAAACGTATCTGGAGGGAGAATTCCGCGGCAAGTGGGAGGAGTGGAGAGCAGACTGGTGCTGGATTGACGAGGAGAACCCGCAGCCATTCACCACCCGGCGCAAAACCCCAGTAGCACGCGGCAGCGATTGGAGTGACGTGGCCCCAGAAGATGACAGGCTGAAGATTGCTGTCACCCGGATCCTACGCCTCAGGCTTGCCGGGCTTACTGTAGGCGCTGTTGGCGCAGACTTTCTTCGCCGCCGCATCGCCCCCCTGCAGGAACGAGGGAGGCCCACTTGGGAGTTCAAGAATGCGGCAGATATCATGAGGCTGCGGCCGGGCCTCAACTACAACCTCACTGTCCTGGAGCTCCACGCGATGCTGCAGGAGCTGTTCAAGTATGACCCCCAACATCCCGAGGTCTTCAGGTTGCCGGGGGGCCTCGTTCCGCTGTGCAACAATTCCTCGCTCGACCGCATCCGTGCAATGATGCCGGAGTGCGACTCGCACGGAATTGTGCCAACTTGGCAGGAGCCCGCAGACGACGTCGTGCAGCAGTTCTTCGATGACTTGGTGGAAGTGCCGATCCGCTCCGACGAGAAGGATGGCCTCACCCGCGACACCACTGATGCAGAGCTTGCACTCATTGCCACTAGGGTGGAAGAGGCGGCGGTAGCCGCAGCCGTGGGTGACTTTGGATTCACCGTGGAGGAGGCAGATGCAGCAGAGGCGGCAAGCCGTGCCGAGCGAGGGGAGCCCGCCAGCAAGAAGGAGCTTGCCGGGCGTGACGCCGAGCCAAGCGAGCCCGCCAAGGATACGAGCGGCTCGCTGGACATCAACTCTTCTTCCTCCTCATCTTCAGGCAGCTCGCCGCAAGCAGAGCCTCCATCCCCACCAAGAAGGCGTCTCCGCAAGGCCGGTGACATGGCGGAGCGGCAAGCGGGTCAACAGTCACCACGCCGCGTGACGCGCTCCACCGCGGCAACCACCGTTGCCGCAGGAGCGCCTCATGCGGCGACGGCAACTGGAGCGGAGTCTAGCCGGACCACCGCTTCAGTTCCTGCCACTGCTCACGCCGCGCCGGCAGCCGGAGCGGGGTCGTCTCAGACCATCGCCACTGCTCCCGCCAAGCGGCCAAGGGAAGCTTCTCCTCCGCCTCCTCGCGCCGGGCGCGCGCCGGACTTCGACTTCTCCGCGTTCAGCTCCGACGAGGGAGAAGTCTCCGGCAGGGGAGGGTTCTCCGGCAAGGGACAGCACCAGCGGCCCCCCGATGGCGGAGACCACGACTGCAGAACCTGGTGCAGGTACTCCTTCTTGCTTCAAAACTTCCCTTGGGTTCTTCTTCTCTTGATCTTCTTTTTATTGGATTTTTGCTTGACTCTTTTCCCCTTTCCGGCTGTCAGATCCATCTGCTACGGAGCCAATGGAGACCGAGGTTGCCACCGAAGAAGCAGCCGGCGCTGGCGATCCCGCCAGCGCAGAGGCCGCCAAGGCTGCCGCCGCAGCAGCTGGCGAGGGGTCTGGCGATCGCACTGACGGCCCTCAGGCCGCAGGAGCGCCAGGTGCTACACCGACCGCCGACCCATCCGCCGCTGCCACAGCGCCCGGCTCCGAAGAGCCCCAGCCTGGCATCTACTTGAAGGCCGCCGACGACGTCTTCATCAACCTCCCCTGGGCGTCAAGCTCCAGGGCGCCGGTCGAGGGAGAGATCTTCGACGGGGAAGTGCTCGCCTCCGCGGGACTGACGCTGGTCGACGCGCCGAGCAGCAGCAGCAACGAGCCTGAAGAGGAGCGGCTGCTGCAGAAGCTGTTGTTGCTCTACCACGCGCGGCAAGCCAAGCTGGAATCCCGCGAGGCGCTTGTCGCGAAGGCGGGAGCTAATATCGAGAAGCGCGCGGAAGAGCTCGAGGGTTTCCACCGGGAAGCCCTCCGGTCCCTGGCGGAGGAGCAGCTCGCTGAAGCGCAGAAGGCCTTCCTCCTTGAGAAGGCTGAAGCCGAAGAGCGGCAGCGACTTGCCGCTGTGAAGCTATCCGTGGAGGAGGGCGAGCTGGCGCAGCGGAAGGTTAATCTTGATGCCCACGAAGAGGAGCTTGCCGCGCGCAAGGAAAGACTTGGCGGAGCTCTCAAGCAAGCGGAGGATGCTGCTGCCGCCGCCGAGGCCGCCAAGAAGGAGTTGGAGACGAGGGTGGAGCAGCTGGAGGCCGCTCTCGCCGAGAAGAGCAAAGAGCTCAGCGCCGCCAAGGACTCCAACACGGGTCTTGAGTTGAAGCTGACCGCTTTGACCAAGACGTTGGATAGCGCCAACAAGCAGGAGGCGGCCTTGAGGGAGGAGATCAAGGCCGACAAGGCGCTGCTAGAAAGTGTTGCCGCCACCCAAAAGGCCTTCAGGGAAACTGTGGAGCATTGGACGGAGAGTCTGGTGAATGTTGCCGCGGATATCAACAGGGAGCTGGCGCAGCTGGGGATGGCGGATCTCGGGTATCCCTCCGACGAGAGCCTCCAGCCCAGCGCCAAGCTCACCCTGTTCTTCAAAAGTGTGGCAACGGCCCTCCAACGACTCCGGGAGAGGATCCCAAAGCAGCTGGCCGACGAGTCGTGCAAGATCTGCGCGGGTGCCCTTCAGAAGGTGTTGATGAAGGTGGCCTTCCGCAACCCGGGCCTCTGCCTCACCAATGTCCTCAGGACCTTGCCGCCGGACGCCGATCTAGAGGAGCTCAAGGCCCTTGTCGCACCCATTGTGGACAAGGTGAGCGGGATCAAGAGGATTGAGGGCGATCGCGTAGACTAGGCCGCCCGTTTCCTCCCTTTTCTTGTCGCTATCGATCAAGTTATGAAAACGATCTGTTAGAGCTGCGACAAGCTATTTTATAATATAACTTTATTTTGGGTAGCCACTGCAATGTTATTCCCTTTACTTGACTCCTTGCTTTGTATGCTTTTACCCTACGCTTATAGGGAACTTGCCGGCGCGGGCACCTTAGCCGCGAGCGCTGAGTGCGGGACGTCAGCAGCCTACTGGCGGTGCCGCTGCCGACAAGAAACCTTGTCGCAACTAGTCGCAGCTCACTTAAGTTGTTGAGCGGACTCGAAACAAAGTAAGGGCGCGACAACTAGTCGCAGCTCACTTAAGTCGTTGAGCGGACTCAAAACAAAGTAAGGGCGCCACTAGCTACGAGCTGGTTCCTCCGCGCACAGATTTTCCATACAAAGCACGGTCGTTCAAGGAAGATAACTTAAAAAATTTAAAAAATCTGACTGCTCAAACTTTGGCAACTTATCTTTTCTGTTGTTTGCTTCCCGGCAAGGCAAAATTCTTGAACGACGCCTGGTCCATACCCCTTTCTTCTCCTTTCCCCCCGGCAAACTTGTGCGCGAGGGAACCTTCCTTTCCTTGTGAAAAAGAAAGAAGAGAAAATACAGATATGGAGCCTTATGGCCCGTTATTGCTTACCGGGGAGTAGATTCTGCACAAAGTGTCAGATCACACATGCAAAATATAGAAAGCATGAAATTGACAAGATGCGCGGAGCATATTAACTTTATTTGTGCACGGGGTCTGCGCCCGGCTTTGTACAAAGGATTACATGCAACAGCGACTTGTACAAAAGGTGGTTGCCGGAACAGGTTCCGGCAACCGTGCCTTACGGGTAAAACTTACGAAGATGCTCGATGTTCCAGGAGTTGCTCACCGGAATGGCATCTTCGGTCTCAAGGCGGACAGCGCCAGGCCTAGTGACTCGTTTCACCCGGTAAGGGCCTTCCCACTTCGGCGTCAACTTGTTGGAATTCTTGGCGGACTGAACACGCCGAAGAACAAGGTCGCCTTCCTCGAGACTACTGGCATTAACTTTGCGGCTATGGTAGCGGCACAAAGCTTGCTGGTAGCGAGCAGCTCGCACGGCAGCCTGAAGACGATCTTCCTCAAGGAGCAGCGCGTCATCTTGTCGCAGCTGCTCTTGCTCAAGCTCATCATAAGCAAGCACTCGAGGTGACCCGTATATGAGTTCCGTGGGGATAACTGCCTCTGCTCCATAGACTAGAGCGAAAGGTGTTTGGCCAGTGGCTCGATTTGGCGTCGTCCTGATCGACCAAAGAACCACCGGCAGTTCCTCGATCCAGTTTCTTCCGCACTTGTGCAGCCTGTCGAAAGTTCTGGTCTTGAGCCCGCGCAGCACTTCAGCATTTGCCCTCTCCGCTTGACCGTTGCTTCTTGGGTGAGCAACGGAAGCGAAGCAGACCTTGGCGCCAAGATTTTGGACGTACTGCATGAAGGTGCGGCTCGTGAATTGCGTACCATTGTCGGTGATTATCCTGTTAGGGATCCCGAAGCGGCAAACAATCGACTTGAAGAACTTGACTGCTGACTGTGCTGTCACCTTCCTCACTGGTTCCACTTCCGGCCACTTTGTGAACTTGTCGATTGCAACGTACAAGTACTCAAAGCCCCCGACTGCTCGGGGGAAGGGGCCGAGGATGTCGAGCCCCCAGACCGAAAATGGCCAGGATAAAGGGATCGTCTGGAGAGCTTGAGCTGGTTGGTGTATCTGCTTGGAATGGAACTGGCACGCTTCACACTTGGTTACTTGTGCAGTTGCATCCTGGAGGGCTGTCAGCCAAAAGAAACCTTGCCAGAATGCTTTGCCGACAAGTGCTCTTGCGCCAATGTGGTGTCCACATATGCCTCCATGTATCTCTGCCAACAGCTTTTGTCCGTCTTCTCGGTGAATACACTTCAATTTCACACCGTTGAGTCTTCTTCTGTACAGTGCCCTGTCGACAAACTGGTACATACTTGACTGCCGGGCTACTCTTTCCGCTTCTTCTTGCTTTTCGGGAAGTTCTCCTGTCTGAAGGAAACGGACAATTTGCTGTGCCCATGCTGGAGCTTGTGGCTCGACAACAAGGACTAAAGGCAAATCTGCTGCTGCGGGAACATCCGCTTCTACGGCGAGAATCTGCGGCTCTGCCGGAGCTTGACGTTCCCCGGCAAGCTTGCCGGAGCAAAACTTGTCGGGAGCTTCTGCTTCAACGGAACAAACCCTAGGGCTTGGCAGAGCAGATTGCTCCTCATCGCAAGGCAAATCTGTTGCTGCGGGAAAGTCCGCTTCTACGGAAAGAATCTGCGGTTCTGCCGGAGCTTGACGTTCCCCGGCAAGTTTGCCAGAGCAAAACTTGTTGGGAGCTTCTGCTTCAAAGGAACAAACCATAGGGCTTGCCGGAGCAGACTGCTCCTCAGCGCTCTTGGCGTTGATCTTGGGGACCTTCTTGGCGGCGGCTTCGGGGAGCTCTGTCGGCAAATAGTCACCAGAAATCAACTTCCTCTTCTTGCTCTGTCCAGTTGATGGCTTTACAGACGGTTGAGTCAGCTTGAGCACAAAAATCCCTGGTTCCACAGGTAACTTAAGTGCGGGGCACTTTGACAGGCCATCGGCAATGGTGTTCTGAGCTCTTGGAACATGCTCCATCTGTAGGCCGTCAAAGTGCTCTTCTAGCTTTCTCACTTCGTCGACGTAGGCTTCCATCAACGGACTCTGATAATTCTTGTTTACTTGACGGACGACAAGCTGTGAGTCACCCCTGACAATGAGCTTCTTGATCCCAAGGTCTGCCGCGATCCTGAGACCGGCAAGCAAGCCTTCATACTCTGCAGTATTGTTTGTTGCTTGCTTCTTGGGAAAATGCATCTGGACTACGTACTTGAGGTTCTCTCCGGCGGGCGCGACAAGCAGCACACCAGCGCCGGCGCCTTGCAGCGAAAAGGCACCATCAAAGTACATCAGCCACTCTTTGGTCGCTTCATTGACGGGGATGCTCGTTTCTGGAATTTCTTCATCTGGTGTTGGCGTCCATTCTGCTATGAATTCTGCCAATGCTCTGCTTTGGATAGTTGAAGTACTTTCAAACTTGAGGCCAAAGCTTGACAGTTCCAGTGCCCACTCAACAATCCTGCCTGTTGCTTCTGGATTCTGAAGTATCCTCTTCAGCAGAAAGCGAGTGACAACCGTGATCTCATGTGCTTGGAAGTAATGGCGCAGCTTTCTCGAGGCCATGAGAAGGCCGAAAAGCAATTTCTGCACACCAGAGTACCTTGACCTAGCCCCCTGCAGAAGGGAACTAACAAAGTAAACTGGGCGCTGCACCATTCTCTTCTGTATCTCCTCGCGAGTCTGTGCAGATCCATCCTTGTCGGGACCAGAACTTGTCGGGGAAGCCCCCTGCTTGTCGCTGGATGGGCCTGCCGTGGTTGCTGGCTCGTCATCTGCCTCCCTCTCCGCTACTAACGCAGCACTAACCACTTGATTGGTTGCCGCTATGTACAACAACAACTTCTCTTGTGGCTTAGGTGCGACAAGTATTGGAGGGGAGGACAGGTATCTCTTCAAGTCTTGCAGCGCAGCCTCCGCTTCCGGAGTCCATTTCATTGGACCTGCCTTTTTCAACAATTTGAAAAATGGCAGGGCGCGCTCAGCAGACCTAGAGATAAACCTGCTGAGAGCAGCCACGCAACCGGCAAGTCTTTGTACATCCTTGACGCGCTTTGGTGCTTCAATCTGCTCAATGGCCTTAATCTTGTCGGGATTGGCTTCAATTCCCCGCTGAGATACGAAGAACCCGAGAAGCTTGCCGGAGGGGACTCCAAACACACACTTCTCTGGGTTGAGCTTGAGGCTAATTTTGCGCAGATTTGCAAAGGTCTCGTCTAAATCTTGAATCAGGGTTGCTCTGTCCTTGCTCTTGACCACTATGTCATCCATGTAGGCTTCCACATTTCTGTGTATTTGTGGCTCAAGAGCGACATGGACTACTCTTGCAAATGTTGAACCAGCATTTTTTAATCCGAAAGGCATCCGTACGAAACAGTACGTGCCACATGGAGTAATAAATGCGGTCTTCTCCTCATCCTCTTCTGCCAGGAAGATCTGATGATATCCTGAGTATGCGTCAAGAAATGAAAGCAAATCACATCCGGTTGTGGAATCAATGATCTGGTCAATGCGCGGCAAAGGAAATGGGTCTTTGGGACAAGCTTTGTTAACATCGGTAAAGTTGATACAAAGTCTCCATTTCGCGTTTGCCTTGCGCACGACTACAGGATTGGCCAACCACGTAGGATGGAGCACTCCTCTGACAAGGCCTGCTGCTTCCAATTTCTTGATCTCTTCTGCAATGAATTCTTGGCGCTCTACTGCTTGCCTCCTGACCTTCTGCTTGACGGGCCGCGCATGAGGACAAACGGCAAGGTGGTGCTCAATTACTTTCCTGGGAATACCGGGGATGTCAGACGGTTGCCACGCAAACACGTCGACATTCGCCCGCAGGAAAGCAATGAGCGCGCTTTCCTATTTAGGGCCGAGAGTGGCACTGATGGTGAAGGTACCACCAGTGCCGTCCTCCTTGGCGGACACCTTCTTCGTCTCTGGCGGAGCTGCCATCGTCTTCTTATACTTGTCGGTGGAGCTCGATGGTGCGTCCTCGACGGCAGCGCAGCACTCCGAAGAGGTGCGCTTGCCGGAGTGGGCATCAGAACTCTTGCCGGACTTGGTCTTCTTCCCCCCGGGAGCTTCAACGGCAAGTGACTTGCAGTCTGTTGCGGCTGCCGCTTCCTAGTAGATCTTGTCGGCGCGGATAAGAGCATCCTTCTTGTCGCCGGGGACAGAGATGACGCTTATCGGGCCTGGCATCTTTAGCATGTTGTATCCATAGTGAGAGGCTGCCATGAACTTGGCGAGTGCTGGACGGCCAAGTATCCCATTGTAAGGCAATGGAATATCGGCAACGTCAAAAGTGACTCTCTCAGTCCTGAAGTTCAGCTTGCTGCCAAATGTTACTGGCAACGTGACCTTCCCCTTCGGCTTGCTCCTTCCCGGGTTGATTCCTTGGAATGTGCCGGTCTCTTCGAGTTCGCTGTCAGGGATTTGGAGTTTCTGGAGTACAGCGGAGGAGATCAGGTTCAAGCCGGCCCCGCCGTCAACTAGCATCTTAGTGACCTTGAGGTTGCGGATAGTTGGTGAAACCAACATCGGCAAGCACCCGACTGCAGTTGTGCGATCAGGGTGGTCCTCAATATCAAAGATGATAGGCGTGCTGGACCATTTCAAAAGCTTGTGTGATTCGACGGGTGGTTCCGCTGCATTGACTTCCCGCACCCACTGCTTGAGCTGGCGGTGCAAAGTATGCAGAGAAGCACCACCATCAACGCACAAGACCTCTGTGGCTTTCTGGAACTCCTGCTCACTGGTCTCGACATCATCCATGTCTTCGTCGTCGTCGTCATCTTCGTCCTTGTCGCGGCCGCGGGGAGGTCTGTCTCCTTGCCGCTGCTTGGCCTTGCCGCGGCGTCCTCCCCGGCCGGCGCACTTCTTGCCGGATTCTCCATCGCCGCCTTGGGCCCTCTCCTTGTCGCGTCGCTCGTACTCAGCCTTTTGTTGCTGGACAAGCTGCTCGACCTTCTTGCAGCTCTGGAGGTCATGGCCCTTGGTGCGGTGGATCTTGCAGTACTGCTTGTCGGAGCCGTCCTGCTTGTCGGCGACCGCCACAGCCTGGCAGTTGGTGCATGCGGCAATCTCCTTGCCGGAGCTACCAACTTTGGCTTTATTGGCGCCACCTTCGTTGCCGGACTGCTCAACGACTAGCACATCTTTGCCTTTCTTCTTCTTGTTCCGCCGCCGGTTTTTCTTTGCCGGGGCAGCATCCTCACTATCAGATCCTCCTGCTCCTGTATTCTCTCCGAGGAGTTTCCTCCCTTCCTCAGCACGTGCACACTTGTCGGCCAGGGCATACAGCTCACTGACGTCTCTGATCTTGCACATCGCCATCTCCTCCCGCATCCTGCGGTTACGCACATTCTGGTGGAACGCGCTGATGACCGCAGCGGGGTGGACATCTGGGATGTTGTGCTGTACACGGCTGAATCTTTGAATGTACTTGCGCAGAGGCTCTCCTTCCTTCTGGGCGAGCAGATGAAGGTCACTTTCTTGGCCATGAGGTTTGTGGCCGCCTGTAAAGGCGCCGACAAACTAATGGCAAAGGTCTGCCCAGGAGGATATGGAGTTGTCCGGCAAGTGCATGAGCCAGGACCTGACGTTGGGCTTGAGCACCAGCGGGAAGTAGTTGGCAAGGATCTTGTCGTCCCGTCCCCCAGCAGCCTGCACCGCGATGGTGTAGATGCTGAGGAACTCCGACGGATGCGACTTGCCGTCGTACTTCTATGGTACGTCTGGCTTGAAGTTCTTCGTGCTGGGCCACTGGACTTGCCGAAGCTCACGAGTAAACGCAGGGCAACCTACCGCGTACGGCAAGTCGCCTGGTTCCTCTGGCGCATGCATGTCGACAGAGGGCCCAGCGCGCTGGTCTGATTGACATCGCGCTTCTCTTCGGCGCTCGATGCGAGTACGATTGTCGTTCGTGAAGAACTTGGCGCTGATCGCGACGAGCTCTTGGATCCGATGATGCGGTGGAGTTGCTGTCGAGGTGGATCCGGCGAGTCGGCGATCTTGGCCTTCGGGGCGGAGAGTGCACAGTGGTTGCACCCCCACCGGTCTTGTCGCCATCGGCTTGTGCCTGGCTGACTTGCCGCGGCTGCGACGTGCTCGGTTGCCGTTGGGCGTCGCTGTTGGCGAAGCCGATGAGACTCTGAATGGTGGCCCTCCAGTCGTCGATCTTGTCCGGTGCTGGAGGGTAGTCCAGGAGCAGTTGAGCTCGCGCCACAGCTTCTGCTGCAGTGACGGGTGGTGGTGGCGAACGGTGCGAGGAGCGGGATATGCTTGGACTTCTAACTATGTTAGAAGGAGCAGTATCTCGTCCAGGCAACCGTGCCTCGCTCGTGCCAGCATGCTGGCGTGCACGCTGGTCTTGAGCACTCCGAGATCCGCCAGCTCGATCTTGGTCCAGCAAACGCATGGTACCGTGAGTACCATGATGCTGCCGGTCCCGCGCTTCCTGAGATGGGCGCGGTGCATACACGGACGCCGAGGTCTTGGAGCGCGCCCGGTCATTGTGGGAGCCGGCCACGCCGCCGATGGGCAGCGCAGCCTTGTCCTTGGACCTGGCAGCACCGCGAGCTCCCTCGTCGATGCCCGTTCTTCCGTCGGAGTCTGCCCCACCAGCCGTTTGCTCCGGCGGTGGTAGGTTCGGCGCGGACAGAGCAGCTGCCTCCGAAACCTTCTTCTCCGGCGGCATGTTGATGAAGATGATGAAGATCTAGCCCGCGCGAACGCCGGATCGGGTTCGCACAACCTCGACGCCCCCTACCTGGCGCGCCAAAGATGTCGGGGGACTGATCCACGAACACCTATGGGACCGGCGGGCCGAGTCCCTTTTGATTCGGTGAGGGCGGAGGTCGTGCAAAGAGTGGATCGAGGCAAAGCACACGAGCAGTTTACCCAGGTTCGGGCCGCACGGATGCATAAAACCCTACTCCTGCATTGTGGTTTGTTTTGGTCTCTTGCTCGAGAGCGCAGAATGCTACGGTACACACCAGCGGCTTGCCAGACCGAGCGTGAGTGTCTTCTGAACTGGCTAACTAGCTAACCCACTAACCAGCCAACAAACCCCCTCTACGTTGCGCATGGGCCTCCTTTTATATGCTCAAGGGGTCACTGACAGGTGGCAACGTAGACAAGGGTAAAAATGTAAAGGTGCTGCGGTAGGTACAGCTACCTGCTACAGCGTATCATACCTAACCCTGAAGGTAGGGGACAAGGGCATTAAATGCCCGTCTGTGTCGCCTAAATAGTGCAAAAGGGACCGCCAGGGACGCCACCGCTTGCCACGATGGCAGTCTTGTCAGCGCCGCTTGCCACCGCGCACCCCTGGCTGCACAGCCTCCCGCCACGTACGCCTGGAAGGTTCCCAGAGCGACACGTTGGTGGATGTGCTGGAGCGCGGGCGCGGAGTGGTGGCTTGCCGCGGCATGCGCCTTGCCGCGGTTGTTGTCTTGTCGCGTCCGGGAGCTTGTCGCTCACCGGGCCTTGCCGGGACGCGAGGTGCGCCGCGGCAAATTCCTTGAGATGCCTTGGGTGGCCTTCCCGGCAAGCTCCTCTTGCCGGGGTCTTGTCTCCTTGGCTTGGATACTTTGTTCTTGAATGGCTCCAAAGGAACCACGGAGGACCTTGGCGGTCACCCGGCAAGCCTTGCCGTGGGACGCTGCGACTGCCCGTGCGCAAGTTCGGGATACTAGGGTACCCCTACTCTAGTACACCGACATGGCTTCATCCTCCGTGTGGTGGCTCCATAGAACTTTGCAAAACTTGATAACCTTGCTGCGAGTAACTCTGCTGGCATAATCGAGAATCTTGACTGGCTTGTCCTCATACGTTAAGTCGTCCTTCAACTGAATCGCTTCGAGTGGCATGGTATCTCTTAGCGGTACCTCCGCCATCTCGGCGTGACATTTCTTCAGCTGAGAAACATGGAATACATCATGAACTCCTGACAGTCCCTCTGGTAATTCCAACTTATAAGCGACTTCTCCCATACGTTGCAAGATCTTATACGGTCCAACAAAACGCGGTGCTAACTTTCCCTTAACTCCAAAGCGCTTAACTCCTTGAAGTGGGGATACTCGGAGATAAACTCTGTCTCCGGTTTCGTAGACTGTCTCCTTGCGTTTAGAATCTGCGTAGCTCTTCTGCCTGGACTGGGCTACCTTGAGCCTATCGTGAATCAACTTTACCTTCTGTTCAGACTCCTTAATCAGATCTGGTTCAAACAACCGGCGGTCCCCAACTTCGTCCCATGACAACGGTGTCCTGCACCTCCTTCCGTACAAAGCTTCGAAAGGTGCCATCTTCAAACTGGTCTGATAGCTATTATTGTAAGAGAACTCTGCATATGGCAAATTCTCGTCCCAACTAGTTCCATAATCTAGCGCACAAGCTCTCAGCATATCCTCCAAAATCTGATTGACTCTCTTAGTCTGTCCATCTGTCTGCGGGTGAAAAGCTGTACTAAACTCTAGCCTAGTACCTAAAGTCTCATGCAACTGCTTCCAAAACTTTGAGGTAAACTGGGTTCCTCTATCTGATACGATGCTCCTCGGAACTCCATGCAAACATACGATCCTGGTCATGTATATCTTTGCCAACTTAGCACTTGTGTAAGTGGTCTTTACTGGGATGAAATGAGCTACCTTTGTCAAACGATCAACTACTACCCATATCGAGTCATAGCCTGCTTTCGTCCTGGGTAGTCCTGTGATAAAATCCATGCCTATCTTATCCCACTTCCATTCGGGTATCGGCAATGGTTGCAACAATCCTGCTGGCTTCTGATGCTCTGCCTTTACTCTCTGACATACATCACAAACTGCTACATATGCTGCAATATCCTTCTTCATTCAGGCCCACCAGAATGTTTCCTTCAAATCCAAATACATCTTGGTATTCCCTGGGTGAATCGAATACGGTGAATCATGGGCCTCTTGCAAAATCAACTTTCTGATCTTCGGGTCATTGGGCACGTAAACACGGTCTTCAAACCATAGGGTATCGTGCTCATCCTCGCGAATTCCTTTAGCTTTTCCTTTGCTCAGTTTCTCCTTTATAGCGGCAATCTCTTTGTCAGCTTTCTGAGCTTCTCTGATTCTATCCATCAAAGTAGACTGAATTTCCAATGCTGCTACATAGCCTCTCGGAACTATTTCCAAACATAGCTCACGAAGGTTTTCTGCTAACTCCTTGGGTATTTTCCCCGCCATTAACCTATTGACATGGCTCTTGCGGCTTAATGCATCAGCTACTACATTAGCTTTTCCGGGATGGTAATGCAATCTCATGTCATAATCCTTGATGAGCTCCAACCATCTCCTTTGTCTGAGGTTCAACTCCTTCTGCGTGAAAATGTACTTCAAACTCTTGTGATCCGTGTACACCTCACAATGATTTCCGATGAGGAAATGTCTCCATGTCTTCAGTGCATGCACTACGGCTGCTAACTCCAAATCATGCATAGCATAATTCAATTCGTGGGGCTTCAGTTGTCGTGAAGCATACGAAACAACTCTACCTTCTTGCATAAGCACTGCTCCAAGTCCTCGACGTGAAGCGTCGCAATACACCTCATAATCCTTGGTTTGATCTGGCAAAATCAACACTGGTGAGGTAACCAAACGGTTCTTCAATTCCTGAAAACTTGCCTCACACTCCTCAGTCCATTTGAACTTAGTATCCTTCTTCAACAACTCCGTCATAGGTTTTGCAATCTTTGAGAAATTCTCAATAAATCTCCGTTAGTATCCTGCGAGTCCAAGAAAACTCCGGACCTCTCCAACTGTCGTTGGCGATTCCCATTCGGTTACGGTCTCAACCTTAGTGGGGTCAACTGCTATACCTTCTCCGAATATAACGTGTCTGAGGAATCCAACTTCCTTCAACCAAACCTCACATTTGCTAAATTTGGCGTATAACTGATGTTCCCTTAGTTTCTCCAAAACCAAACGCAAATGTTCCTTATGCTCCTCTTCATTCTTTGAATAAACCAGGATGTATTCAATGAACACTACGACGAACTTATCCAAAAACTCCATAAACACTTTGTTCATCAGGTTCATAAAATAGGCAGGTGCGTTAGTCAATCCAAATGACATAACGGTATACTCATACAGTCCATATCTTGTGGTGAACGCTGTCTTAGGTATGTCCTGCTCTCGAATCTTCAATTGATGGTACCCTGATCGCAAATCGATCTTGAAAAACACTTTAGCTCCTTGCAATCGATCAAACAGATCGTTGATCATTGGCAGTGGGTACTTATTCTTGATGGTTACTTCATTCAATCCCCGATAATCTACAACCATCCTTAATGATCCATCCTTCTTTTCCACTAGAAGTACGGGTGATCCCCAAGGCGAAGAACTTGGGCGAATGTAACCTTTATCTAATAACTCCTTAATCTGATTCTTAATTTCCACCAAATCCTTTGCTGGCATCCGGTACGTTCTCTTCGATATTGGGCCTGTACCTGGCAATAACTCAATCAAAAACTCAATGTCTCTATCCGGTGGCATGCCTGGCAATTCCTCAGGAAATACATCAGAAAAATCCTTCACCACTGGTACTTCCTCTTGCACAACTCCTGTTAGGCAGTTTACTTGTGTCCTGTTTGGCACATGCTGGGATACATACTTGATCCTTCTTCCTTCTGGTGTGGTAAGCAAAATTGTCTTACTGGCGCAATCGATGTTTCCTCCATACATCGACAACCAATCCATGCCTAATATCACATCCAATCCTTGAGATTCCAATACTATTAGGTCTGAGGGAAACACATAGTTACCAATCCTTAATGGTAATCGATCACACCATCGTCTAGCCATAAACTCCGCTCCTGGTGAGCTTACTAACATGGGGGTCCTAAGGGCTTGGGTTGGCAGGTTATATTTATCCACAAATCCCCTTGATATGTATGAATGCGATGCTCCAGTATCAAAAAGAACGAGTGCAGTAAATGACTTAACCAAAAACTTACCTATTACTGCATCGGGCTGAGCTTCAACCTCCTCCACGCTAACGTGGTTCACCTGTCCCCTGTTGAAAGGGTTCGGCTTCTTCCCAGAACTTCCATTGCCATTTCCATTCTGGCCTTCGGGACATTCATTGGCATAATGTCCGGTCTTGGAACACTTGAAACAAGTGACTTGACTCAGGTCTCTCTTGGTTGGGGTCGATGGGGTGGTCCGGTTCTGGCCGTTGCTTCCTCCATTCCCATTACCATTCTTGTGGCCATTATGGTTGTGCGAGCTACCTCCTCCATGGGTATGCTGAAACTGAAATCCCGGTTTAGGGGTAAAATGAGGCTTCTGCTGAGCTCCTGAATTATACTTTTCTTGTCCATACTTCCTCTTGCGGTTCTCAATTTGCTGCTGCTTCCCTTCAATCATAAGAGTACGATCTACCAACTCCTGGTAGTTGTTGAAGGTGGCTACCATCAACTGCATACTCAACTCATCATTCAATCCTTCCAGGAATTTCTCCTGCTTAGCTGCATCCGTGGCAACGTCATCTGGGGCATAACGTGCTAACTTGCTGAAAGCGTCAACGTACTGGCCAACTGTCCTTCCTCCTTGGCGTAAGTTGCGAAACTCACGCTTCTTCATGGCCATAGCTCCTGCTAAAACAAGGGCAGTACGAAAAGCTTGGTGAAACTGGTCCCATGTGACAGTGTCGATTGGGAAGGTGGCTGTGAAATTCTCCCACCAAGATGTTGCGGGTCCTTCTAACTGATGTGCGGCAAACTTCACCTTCTCCACATCTGTGCATCCTGCTGTGGTCAACTCCCTAGATATCTTGCGGAGCCAATCATCTGCTACTATCGGCTCGGTGCTACTGGAAAACACCAGCGGATTTAGCCTAAGAAAACGGGCTAAGTGCTCAACAGGTGGTGGTGGTGGTGGTGGGTTGTTGTTGTTGTTCCCCTGATTCTGATTCTGAACTAGCAACTACATCAAGGTGTTTTGTTGCTGGATCAACTGGGTGAGCTCCGGCGGAAAGGCAAATCCGGGGTCACGTCTCGGAGGCATCTGAGGGTTTAGAAAAGGTGAGATATAAGAATAGAGGGGGTCTAAAGGGAAAACACTACCCATATGCACATGAGGCAAAAGCACACAATTCACTTCAATCAATCAAACAAAGGCATACAATCGATCTAGCTATCGCAAAAGTGCTCGGACTACTATTTTTACATGGTGGACTACTACTACTGATGAGGTGGTCTACTAGAAATATTCTACGGTTGTAGACTCCATGATATCCGCTCGTGCTTCATCCACATAGTCATCATCACTACTATCTTGTTCCGAGTCGGTGGCGTCAATGATGATGTAGTCTTCCGGGCTAATCTCCTTGGGTTCTTCGTCTTCGTCTACTGGTGTTGGGCCTCCCATAAATATGCCAATCTTCTTTGTTAGGTCGGCATTCTTATCCACCAATACTTCAATTTCTTCTTCATAACCTTCGCGTGTAGCCTTGAGTTCTTCCTCCAGTTCCTTGATTCTAGTCTTAGCCTTCTTCAGATCTATCATGTCGGCGCACATCTGATTCTCCTTTCGTCGAATGTGCTGGTCTAACTCCTGAATATAAGATGCAATGGATCTATCCTTCTTGGTGTTGTCTAACTCCCATTGTTCATCTTGGCGTCCGCAAATCTGGTAGATAGTGTCCTTGAGGTCTTCTTGGTAAACTTCTCCAATGCGTCCTATGGTGATATGAGCTGCCATGCTCCTTCCCAGACTCCAGGTTGGTGCATTGAAAACACTATCTATGGGCTTCGTGATTGGTGCGAATGTCCTTCCCGGAACGTGAGTTTGAATCTTCCAACGCTCCTCTTCAGGCAGAGTGGCGTTGAAGGTTCCCGTGAAGCTTGGTAATCCAATGTTCAGGTACTTGGTGACTTCCTTCAGGTGAAATCCAAATGGTGTGCCTTCATCCGGTTGGGCGTACTTAATCTTCGTGTTCGTCATCCTAAAAGAGTAGAAAAGATGAGGAGTTAGAAAATGAGAAGAGAATGGTGATCTATGGCTTTAACTTAGTGGTCGTGTCCTACAGTTAGTGTGTGCTCTGATACCATCTCTGTAGCAACCCAACCCGAATGGATCAAGTGCTCTGTGCTCAGGTGTCATCCCTGGATCAGTAATGCTGACACCACACAGTACATCGAAGGATTTATAGCAGAGTGGCAATCACACACTTATTACTTCGTTGTCTCAAAGAGAACTTTTACAATAAATATGGCTTAAGGCCATCTAATAACGATAATAGCGGAAGACTCGGAAGATAAATGGGTCCATCAACTCCAACGGCATCACTGAGTATAGAACCACGACCTAAAAGCACCTTACTCGTCGTCTGAAAAGTCTGCAACATGAGAAGTTGCAGCTCGAAAACGGGTCAGCACATGGAATATGCTGGCAATGTAACACATAGAGAGTAATGGAATGAAAACAGCTATACTATATGCATATATGGCTGGTGGAAAGCTCTATGGTTACAGTTTTGCGTAAAGCCAGTTTTTCCCTACTGCAAAGGAATAAATTTATTTAACTATCATGGTAGTTGTTAAACATCGAGAATGGTTGACAGCATTCCGATCCCAATTAAGTGAACAATTAAAACCCAACAACATTAATTAGAAGTAACGTGTTGAGATTCACATGATATTCAAGTACTAGATACTCAAGTTGTCCATAACCGGGGACACGGCTAATCATGATTAGTTTGTACACTCTGCAGAGGTTTGCGCACTTTTCCCCACATGACTCGATTGCCTCCGTTTGTTTTCTCGCACTACATGGTGTTTGAGAAACGGATGACCGAGACATAGTCTTTCAGAAGCGCTAGCACCTTACATGTGGGGTAGACCGTACCACCTACAACCCCTACATCTACTAGTCCACCCCGTAAGAGTTCGCACAACTTAGTCAACTATGCCAGAGCCCATAGTAGCATGTGGCTGCACACAGAAGTTTCTAGCATTAATGATCTTATGATCCCTTTGAGCCTGGGTGGCGGTCCAAAATACAACAGGCAAGTCCTGATAGACATCAGGTGCCTCAATCCACCCAGATGTGTGTTTAAGTTGCCACCTTAGATAAACCATTAAAATTATTAACTCACATCTATCATGGATATCACTCACCCAATCCACGTCTACTAGCGTAGCATGGCATAATAAGCACACGTAGAAGTAACTCCCAAAGGTTTCATAATAATACAGGTGATAGGTACTACCTCATCTACTTCCCATCCCACAGTTTAATTAGATCCTAATCATGCAATGTGAGAGGATTGATCTAATGCAGTAAAACATGGGTTGTATAAAAAGGTATGATCAAAGTGTTACTTGCCTTGCTGATGATCCGCGAAACCTAGAGATTCAATGTAACAGCCGGCGCACTCCGGGTATTCTATCGCAGACAAACAACAAGCATACAATAAGTACTCATCTAATGCACAGGTAAAACTCAAATAGAAGATCTAACTAGAAGGTTCAACTTAAGAACTCCGGTTGGCAAAAAGAATCAAGTTGAATGAAGCAAAAGAAAACAAACGGCGAAAGAAAACAACTCCATTCTAGCAATCTGGATCTAGGGCAAATTTTACTGTAGCAAAAACATGTTTAAGTTTATTATTCAGAAAGAGGGTTTCGAGACGAACCTCCAGGCGCTTGAATCGCCTGATTCCGATAAACGAGCGAAAAGTTATACTAAAACGAAAATCGGATCAGAAATTGCGATCAGAAAATAACCGCGGAAAATCCGACGAAAAAGACAAACGACGAACAAATTTTTTTTAAAGAAAAACTGCACGGAAAACGAGGCGGCAGCAGCGAACCTCGGGCGGCGCGCTCCGGCGACGACGGCGGCGGGCGGCGGCGGCGGCGGCTAAAGGCGGCGGCGGCTAGGGTTTCAGGTGGCGGCGGCTTCTCTCTCTCTCTCGGGCCGGCTCGGGCGGCTTATATAGCCTAGGCCTGGCGGAGTCCAGGCCAACTACGGCCCAAAGTCGGTTCCAGTTTTTTTTTAAAATAAATCCGCTCGGAAGAAAAATAAAAAGAAATACTAAACGGACTCCAAAAATCACGAAATAAATTTTGCCGGGTTCCTAAAATCAAGCCTGATAAAGTTAACATTTATCTGGGCCCAAACTACAACTTTGAAAAACGCGCATTTTTCCTAAATTCAAATAAAAATACCGAAAAACTCCGAAATAAAACTTATTTGATTTTTATAAATCTTCAATATTTCTATATTTTGGGAAAGTCATTTTATTCCCGCTCTCATATTTTTGTAATAGAAATAATTAATGATAAAATAAATAAAATCAAATGATCCTGTTTACACAATTTGAGAAAACTCAGATATGTAAATAACGAAATCCCCAACTCTCTTCGTGGGTCCTTGAGTTGCTTAGGATTTTCTAGGATCAAAACCAAAAGCAAAATAAAATATGATATGCATGATGACCTAGTGTATAACATTCCAAATTGAAAATTTGGGATGTTACAATTTTTTTAGTTTTCTCTGTAACACGCATGCATATTCTGGCATGTTTTCTAGGTGGCCCATGGTTTCTCATGCATTTTTCTTGAAACTGTACACCAAGGGTGACTTGATTAACCTGGTATTCACTTGACTGCAGCAACAGTGGCATAATATCCATGGATTGGTTAGTAATCATCATTGATATTTCAGTATTTCTGATTTGGAGAATGTATGTTTGACTTCATTCAGCTCATGTCATCCATCTCTTATTGAAGCATGTGCGTGTGCAATTTTGTGATCGTCCCAGTATGCAAATAAAATACACTTCAATCCAGCAATGCAGTTTCGTGCCTCAAGTCCTCGGTCTATCATTCTATCCCTGCAATCAAGGCTGGTGCGTCCCTTCTCTTATCCTCACAAAGTTCATGGAGAATCTAAATTAATTAGGATCATCTCAATAACATATTTCGGCAATCTCACCAGGTTCTTTGTCACCCCGCTCTATAAAAATATGGTGCCAGTTTGTTGGGATAGAACCATATGTTTTACTATGATTCAGAAGTTTTCCAGGTGGCCCATGGTTTATGATGCATTTTTCTTGAAACTGTACACCAACGGTGATTTGATTAACCTGT
Organism: Triticum aestivum; assembly: GCF_018294505.1. Taxonomy (NCBI): domain Eukaryota; kingdom Viridiplantae; phylum Streptophyta; class Magnoliopsida; order Poales; family Poaceae; genus Triticum; species Triticum aestivum. The sequence continues at coordinate 159,752,357 of NC_057800.1, read as the reverse complement.
TATTCATTTCACTGCATGAACAGTGGCATAATAGCGATGGATTGGTTAGTAATCATCATTGATTATTTCAGTATTTCTGATTTGAAGAATGTATGTTTGACTTCATTTAGCTCATGTCATCCATCTCTTTTTGAAGCATGTACGTGTGCAGTTTTGTGATCGTCCCAGTATGCAAATAAAATACACTTCAATCCAGAAATGCAGTTTTGCGTGCCATTTTGTTCCTCAAGTCCTCGGTCCATCCCTGCAATCAAGGCTGGTGCGTCCCTTCTCCTATCCTCACAAAGTTCATGGAGAATCTGAATTAACTAGGATCATCTCATTTACATATTTGGGCAATCTCACCAGGTTCTTTCTCACCCTGTTGTACAAAAGTGTGGTGCCAGATTGTTGGGATAGAACCTTATGATTTACTGTGATTCAGAATTAGAAAGACCCACTATATTCCTTTTTGTATATTGCCACACGTGATTTTATGGATGTCGAGCTGATGAGGACCGGTGGCAGTCCATGAGTATTTGAGAACGACGATCCATGAATTAATCCTTAGATTTATTTTGTAAGTAAATCTATTTCATGTACAAATGAAATATTGATGGTTGTGAATTGAAGGAAGGCTTTATGCACGGATCTTTTTAATTAATAGAGGAGCGGGCATACTGTGCTTATACATAAAATATATTTATAGGCTTTCTCTATGACATGCATGCATATTTTCGCAAGTTTTTCAGGACGTCCATGGATTCCGATGCAATTTTATTGAAGCTACAGACGAAGAGGGGTCTGATTAACCTAGCTTTAATTTCTGTGCAACAACAGTGGCATAGTAGCCAATGGATTGGTTAGTAATGTTATCATCACAAATTATTTCAGTTTTGCTCATTTGGGTACTGTATGTTTGACCCAATTTACCTAATGTCCTCCATCTCATTTGGAAGCATGTATGTGTGCATTCGGTACAGTTTTGTAATCATCCAAATATGCAAATCAGTAACACTTCAGGTTGAGTCATTCATATGATTTTCTATTTCATGGTTGGATCACACAGTCCTTGCTTTTCTCATACTTCAGTCACACAATATCAGTTGGCGGCCACAAAGGCATTAGCTATTACAAGGTTGTGGAGATAGCAAGTTGATAGGATTAAGTATTTATAGTTTTCCAGCAATAACATATGCCAGGAAAAATCATGTATTTTGCAGTACTTACTTCATACATGTTTTTCGTCCGTCGGTCATTATTGAGGTAAAATATCTTATCATCTAATATAGACTATGTTATTCATATTTCTAATATATAAAAGTTAGTTTCATAAAATAGTTAAGTATGCTCTTAGTTTCGTTAGTAGTCAGAAAGGAAATCCTTAAGCTATTGTAATAATGTCTCCACATGCGTTGGAATTGTTTATAATGTCTATTCCTTCCATGTTTAGTATATCTTAGTAGAACTTCATTTTGCTACACCGAAGAAAATAAATTCACAACATTCACATGACATTCACTGAATTACTTAGTGTCCTCTTTGCAAAAATGACCTATATTTATTAGTTGCTTTGATATTACCTATGTTATCCCTTTTCTTTGATATCATGTAAGAAAAATGTATGAGGTCATTTGTTAATTGTACTTCCTTCCTTATCCATGTATCATTGGAAAATAGCCCATTACTTGGCTGCTTTTGCAACTAGACTTCTATGTTTGGTCGTCGCTATATTTCTAAAATGCCATTATGAATTTTTTTGACCAAATATTATAAACCTAAATCTGCATGGTAATTCTGATCCCCCATACAAGTCTGGTCTCCAGTGGTGACTAGGATATTAAGCCCGCAGGTCCAAATATCTCCAATGAACTGATGTTATTTCTATATGTTGATACTTTAGTTATGAATATTGGAAACATTTGTCCATTTTTATCTACTTCAACGTATTATGAAGCCGAGAAATTGCACCTCATTTTAAATTGGATACAAACCTCCTTTATAGCGTTGTGTTCTTATGTTGTATGTGCTTAAAAGATGGAGAAGATGTCATACTGCTTCCATATACAAGATTTACGCATCTTCGTAGTTATTACACCAATGTATGCAGTGTTGATAATAAGGATCTTCATGAACCAATTGTATTTTTTTCCTATGGATAAGCATCGGGCATTTTTCATGCTTTAGAAATTATCGTACGGCTTTTAGAAGGCTTTTCCCCTATATTTAAAAATCTTAAATTTATTCATAAATAATTGTTGATCAATATCATTCACTATCATGTATTTTTCTAATGATAGTCCATGCAGTTGCATGGGTCTTGTGGTACAAATGCCAGCATGGACGGTCTAACATTAAGCAGATGTTGTGTCGAGGACCACTGCCAAAATTTACTACGCTTAATAATTAAAATCATTCGCTACATCAGGTTAGAGAAGTTTCCTTTTTAAAAATTTGTTGTACTAGCTTCTTGATTTTTTGAACATGAGAAATATGGATGATGCAATTGATATATCCTAATAATAAATTGGCATACACGAAGATGTTTGATGTATTGATTTGTTTTGTTTTTCTCACTGGAGTCATGAACTGTTCTATTTGTGCACAAATAGAGATAAGGACTCACTAAATCTTAATACATTAAACCATCGGCCTCAACATTGAATTTATAGACCATTGTCAGAGGTCACATTAAGGAAAATATGGTTACTGATTACATCCTCCGTTAAACAATAAGAACCCCCCCCCCTCTAAAGTAACTCTAATTGTATCACCCCTGGATTCTTTAACCCAAAAGAGTATCGAGATATTCCAGCTGACATTCTCAATATGCTAGCCCGTGCGAATGCACGGGTTGACGACTAGTACATACTTAATCCTTTTTCCCTCTGGGGTGGTGAGATAAATCGACTTACTAGCACAGTCAATACTTCCTCGATACTTTGACATCCAGTCCATCCCTAATATCACATCCAATCCTTGTGACTCCAAGATAATTAGGTCGGACGGAAAAACATGTGTGCCAATGGTTAGGGGTATCTGGTCGCACCATCGGCTAGCCATGTACTCTGCTCCGGGTGAACTCACTAGAAGAGGGGTCCTATTACCGCGTCCGGCTGCTCTTCAACCTCCTCCATGTTAACGTGGTTAAGTTGTCCTTTGTTGAATGGGTTAGGCTTCTTCCCAGTGCTCCCATTTCCGTTTCCATTCCTTCCTTCAGGGCAATCATTGGCATAGTGCCCTGTCTTCCCGCACTTAAAGCAAGTAACTTTACTTAGGTCTCTTTTGGTGGGTGTGGCGGGGTTGGAGCGGTTCTGATTGTTGTCAGCTCCGTTCCCATTTCCATTATTAGCACCATTGTGATTATGCGATCCTCCTCCAGTGTGGTTGTGACCTCCATGGTTATGAACAAGTCCTCCCGAGTTCGGAGTTAGGCGAGGCTTCTGTTGGGCTCCTGAGTTATACTTCCCTTGTCCGTACTTCCTCTTACGGTTCTCAATCTGCTGCTGCTTCCCTTCAATCATAAGAGCCTTGTCTACCAACTCCTGGTAGTGGTTGAAGGTTGCTACCATCAACTGCATGCTCATCTCATCATTCAACCCTTCCATAAACTTCTCCTGCTTCGCGGCATCTGTGGCCACATCATCAGGGGCATAGCGAGATAACTTGCTAAACTCATCCACATACTGAGCCACAGTACGGTTCCCCTGGTGTAAGTTGCGGAACTCCCGCTTCTTCATCTGCATAGCTCCAGTTGAGACATGGGCTGTGCGGAAAGCTTGCTGAAACTGGTCCCATGTCACTGCGGCTATGGGGTAGGTGACAGTGTAATTCTCCCACCATGATGCTGCTGGTCCATCCAACTGATGTGCGGCAAAACACAACTTCTCAACATCAGTGCATCCTGCAGTGGTTAACTCCCTCCCAATCCTGCGGAGCCAATCATCTACAACTATGGGCTCGGTGCTACTAGAAAACACCAGCGGTTGTAACCTTAGAAAGCGGGCTAGGTTGTCCACTGGTGGCGGCTTGTTGTCGTTGTTGTTGTTGTTGTTGTTGTTGTTGTTGTTGTTGTTGTTGCCCTGGTTCTGAACTAACAACTGCATCAGGGTATTCTGCTGCTGGATCAACTGAGTGAGCTTCGGTGGGAAAGCAAAACAGGGGTCACGTCTCGGAGGCATCTAATGGGTTTAGAGGGGAGAGATCAGAATAGAATGGGGTCTAATGAGAAAGCACTACCCATATGCACATGAGACAAACACAATCATTTCACTCAATCAATCAATCAAGGGCATACAAGCAGTCTAGAACTATTGCAAAAGTGCTCTACTACTACTAATTACATGGGGGAAATACTAATAACTTATGGTGGTCATCTAGAAATTTTGATCGGTGGAAGACTCCATGATGTCCGCTCCAGCTTCGTCTTCAAAGTCATCAACACTAGGACCGGAATCGGTGTCGTCGATGATGATGTAGTCCTCGGGGCGAATCTCCTTGGGTTCTTCATCTTCTTCTACTGGTGTGGGGTCTCCCATGAATACTCCGATCTTCTTAACTAGGTCGTCATTCTTCTCCAGTAGTGTCTTGATTTCCTCCTCATATCCATCTCGTGTAAACTTGAGTTCTTCCTCCAGCTCGATGATCCTAGTCTTCGCCTTCTTCAAGTCCATCATGTCCGCGCACATCTGCTTCTCATGACGTCGAATGTGCTGGTTTAACTCCTGGATGAAAGCTGCAATGGATCTATCCTTCTTAGTGCTGATTACTTCCCATTGCTCATCTCGGCGCCCACATATTTGGTAGATAGTGTCCTTGAGTTCCCTGTTGTAGACTTCTCCAATGCGTCCCATGGTAATGTGGGCTGCCATGCTCTTTCCTAAACTCCAGGTTGGTGCGTCGAAAGAAAATTCTATGGGTTTGTAAGATGGCGAGAATGTCCTTCCTGGAACTTGTACTTGAATCATACAGCGCTCCTCCTCTGGTAAGGTGGCGTTGTACGTCCCGGTGAAGCTTGGTATTCCAATGTTCAAGTACCTAGTGACTTCCTTCAAGTGGCGTCCAAAAGGTGTGTCTTCATCCGGTTGTGCAAACTTGTTCTTCATCTCCGTCATCCTAAAGAGTAGAAAATGGAGAGGAGTCAGAAATGAGAAGAGAATAGTGATCTATGGCTTTAGCTTAGTGGTCGTGTCCTACACTCAGCGTGTGCTCTGATACCATCTTGTAGCGACCCGACCTCAAACGGTCAAGTCTCTGTGCTTCAGTGTCATCCCTGGATCGGTAATGCTGACACACATAGTACTCGGAGGATTTATAACAGAGTAGCAATCACACACTTACTACATCGAATGTCTCCAAAGAGAACTTATTACAATAACATGGCTTAAGTCCATCTAATGCAATAACAGCGGAAGGCTTGGAAGATAGGTGAGTCCATCATCTCCAACGGCATAGCTGAGCTGCACGACAACGACCTAACGAGCCTTACTCCTTGTCTGAAAAGTCTACAACATAATACGTTGCAGCCCGAGAACAGGTCAGCACATGGAATATGCTGGCAAAGTAACACAGTAGAGCAAGAACAGAATAATGCTATCACTACATGCATATTGGGCTGGTGGAAAGCTCTATGGTTACAGTTTTGTGTAAAGCCAATTTTTTCCTACAACAAAGGAATAGATTTTATTTAACTATCATGGTAGTTGAACAACATTGAGAAGGTAACCCCAACGCAATCCCAATTAAAGTATTTAATAACCCAACAAATTGAATTAAGAGTGATGAGATACATGTGATAACCCAAGTACTAGATACTCAAGATTGTCCATAACTGGGGACACGGCTAACCATGATTAGATTGTACACTCTGCAAAGGTTTGCGCACTTTTCCCCACAAGACCCGATCGCCTCCGTTGGAATTCTCGCGCTGCAGGGTGTTTGAGAAATAGATGACCGAGACACAGTCTTTTAGAAACATTAACTCTTCACTCCGGGTAGACCATACCAAACCTACAAAACCCACTACCTGCTGATCTACCTCTTCAAGAGCTTCACGTAACTTACTCAACTATGCTAGAGCCCATACTAGCTTGTGGCTGCACACGGAAGTTTCTAGCATGAATCATCTCAGTTCCCTTTGAGCCTGGGTGGCGGTCCATAGGAAGATCACACGGGTAGCCCAGGATTTCCAAAAAAATAGACAACACTGGGTTCCCCAGGTGCCTCAATCCACCTAGATGTGTATTCAAGTTGCCACCTTAAGTTGAACCATTAATTAACAATCTCACATATGTCATGGATTTCACTCAAACCCAAACAACGTCTACGAGCATAGCATAGCAATAAGCAACGCCCAGAAGTAACTCCCAAGGGTTTGATATTAACAGGGTAATAGGTTCTACCTCAATAACTACTTCCCAACCCATAAGATAAAGACATCCTAATCATGCAATGTTTGAGGATTGGAAGTAATGCATAAAAACTGGGTATGAAAAGAGTATGATCAATGTGTTACTTGCCTTGCTGATGATCCGCGAAACCTAGAGACTTGTAGTAACACGCTTCGCACTCTGGGTGTTCTATCGCAAACAAACAATAACATACATAAGCAACAAGCAAAAATGCACAAGCAAAACTCAAATAAGAGGGGTTGACCAGAAAGTTCAACTGAAGAACTCCGGTACACAAAAAGAATCAAATCACATGGAGCAACGAAACTCAAACGGCGAGAGAAACAAGATCCGTTTACTAATCTGGACCTAGTCAAATTATATAGTAGCAAAAACTTGTGCAAGTTGGTTAAACAGAAAGAGGGTCTCGAGCCAAAGATCTAGGCGCTTGAATCGCCTGATTCCGTCCAACGAGCGAAAAGATAAACAGAAACTAAGATCGGATCAAAAATCGCGATCGAGAATAATCGCGGATAAATCCAACAAAAAGAAAACTGGCGAACAGACTAACTAACGAGCATTCGTTAACTTTAACTAACAGGTGAAAACCGTTCGTTAAAACGAACGTATGGACGAACATCCGGTAATTAGAAGAACCGAGAAAAACCGGCGAACCGATTTAAAAAACGAACTAGGGTTTTTAAAAAAACCGAACGGTTTTTAAAAAAACCGACGACTCGGGATCCGGCGCGGTATCTCCGGCGAGGGGCTCCGGCGAGGTGGAGTTGGGCGGCGGGGCGGCGGGGTTCGGCGGCGCGGGCGGCGGGGGCTGCAGGCGCGGGCGGCGGGGGCTGCAGGCGCGGGCGGCGGCGGCTGCGGGGCGGCGGTGGTGTGGTGGTGGGGGGGGGGGGGGCTGTTGGAAATATGCCCTAGAGGCAATAATAAAATGGTTATTATTATATTTCTTTGTTCATGATAATTGTCTATTATTCATGCTATAATTGTGTTATCCGGAAATCGTAATACATGTGTGAATACATAGACCACAACACGTACCTAGTGAGCCTCTAGTTGACTAGCTCGTTGATCAAAAGATAGTCATGGTTTCCTGACTATGGACATTGGATGTCATTGATAACGGGATCACATCATTAGGAGAATGATGTGATGGACAAGACCCAATCCTAAGCATAGCTCAAAGATCGTGTAGTTCGTTTGCTATAGCTTTTCCGAATGTCAAGTATCATTTCCTTAGACCATGAGATTATGCAACTCCCGGATACCGTAGGAGTGCTTTGGGTGTGCCAAACGTCACAACGTAACTAGGTGACTATAAAGGTACACTACGGGTATCTCCGAAAGTGTCTGTTGGGTTGGCACGAATCGAGACTAGGATTTGTCACTCCGTATGACGGAGAGGTATCTCTGGGCCCACTCGGTAATGCATCATCATAATGAGCTCAATGTGACTAAGTGGTTGATCACGGGATCATGCATTATGGTACGAGTAAAGTGACTTGCCGGTAACGAGATTGAACGAGGAATTGGGATACCGATGATCGAGTCTCGGGCAAGTAACGTACGGATTGACAAAGGGAATTGTATATGGTATTGATCGAATCCTCGACATCATGGTTCATCCGATGAGATCATCGAGGAGCATGTGGGAGCCAACATGGATATCCAGATCCTGCTGTTGGTTATTGACCGGAGAGTCGTCTCGGTCATATCTGTGTGTCTCCCGAACCCGTAGGGTCTACACACTTAAGGTTCGGTGACGCCAGGGTTGTTGAGATATTAGTATACGGTAACCCGAAAGTTGTTCGGAGTCCCGGATGAGATCTTGGACGTCACGAGTAGTTCCGGAATGGTCCGGAGGTGAATATTTATATATAGGAAGTCAAGTTTCGGCCATCGGGAAAGTTTCGGGGGTAATCGGTATTGTACCGGGACCACCGGGTGGGACCACCTATCCCGGACGGCCCCATGGGCTAAAGTGGGAGGGGAACCAGCCCCTAGTGGGCTGGTGCGCCCCCCTTGGGCCTCCCCCTGCGCCTAGGGTTGGAAACCCTACGGGTGGGGGCGCCCCACTTGGCTTGGGGGGCACTCTACCCCCCTTGGCCGCCGCCCCCCTTGGAGATTGCATCTCCTAGGGCCGGCGCCCCCCCTAGGGGTCCTATATATAGTGGGGGGAGGGAGGGCAGCCACACCCTAGCCCTTGGCGCCTCCCTCTCCCTCCCGTGACACTCCTCCCTCTCCCTGAGCTTGGTGAAGCCCTACCGAGATCACCGTTGCTTCCACCACCACGCCGTCATGCTGCTGGATCTTCATCAACCTCTCCTCCCCCTTGCTGGATCAAGTTGGAGAAGACGTCTTCCCAACCGTACGTGTGTTGAATGTGGAGGTGCCGTCCGTTCGGCGCTAGGTCATCGGTGATTTGGATCACGACGAGTACGACTCCATCAACCCCGTTCTCTTGAACGCTTCCGCGCGCGATCTACAAGGGTATGTAGATGCACTCCCCTCTCCCTCGTTGCTAGATGACTCCATAGATTGATCTTGGTGATGCGTAGAAAATTTTAAAATTCTGCTACGTTCCCCAACAATGGCATCATGAGCTAGGTCTATGCGTAGTTTCTATGCACGAGTAGAACACAAAGCATTTATGGGCGTGGATATTATCAATTTGCTTGCCGTTACTAGTATTATCATGATTCGGCGGCATCGTGGGATGAAGTGGCCCGGACCGACCTTACATGTACGCTTACGTGAGACTGGTTCCACCGATTGACATGCACTAGTTGCATAAGGTGGTTGGCGGGTGTCTGTCTCTCCCACTTTAGTCGGATCGGATTCGATGAAAAGGGTCCTTATGAAGGGTAAATAGAAATTGGCATATCACGTTGTGGTTTTGGCGTAGGTAAGAAACGTTCTTGCTATAAACCTATAGCAGCCACGTAAAAACTTGCAACAACAATTAGAGGACATCTAATTTGTTTTTGCAGCATGTGCCGTGTGATGTGATATGGCCAAAAGGATGTGATGAATGATATATGTGATGTATGAGATTGATCATGTTCTTGTAATAGGAATCACGACTTGCATGCCGATGAGTATGACAACCGGCAGGAGCCATAGGAGTTGTCTTAATTTATTTATGACATGCGTGTCAACATAAACGTCATGTAATTACTTTACTTTATTGCTAAAGCATTAGCCATAGTAGTAGAAGTAATAGATGACGAGACAACTTCAATAAGACATGATGATGGAGATCATGGTGTCATGCCGGTGACAACGATGATCATGAAGCCCCGAAGATGGAGATCAAAAGGAGCAAATGATATTGGCCATATCATGAAACTATTTGATTGCATGTGATGTTTATCATGTTTTGCATCTTATTTGCTTAGAACGACGGTAGCTCAAATAAGATGATCCCTTGTAATAATTTCAAGAAAGTGTTCCCCCTAACTGTGCACCGTTGCGAAGGTTCGTTGTTTCGAAGCACCACGTGATGATCGGGTGTGATAGATTCTAACGTTTGAATACAAAGGGTGTAAGCCAGATTTACACACGCAATACACTTAGGTTGACTTGACGAGCCTAGCATGTACAGACATGGCCTCGGAACACGGAAGACCGAAAGGTTGAGCATGAGTCGTATAGAAGATACGATCAACATGAAGATGTTCACTGATGTTGACTAGTCCGTCTCACGTGATGATCAGACACGGCCTAGTTGACTCGGATCATGTTTCACTTCGATGACTAGAGGGATGTCTATCTGAGTGGGAGTTCATTGAATAATTTGATTAGATGAACTTAATTATCATGAACTTAGTCTAAAATCTTTACACTATGTCTTGTAGATCAAATGGCGCACGCTAATGTTGCCCTCAACTTCAATGCGTTCCTAGAGAAAACCAAGCTGAAAGACGATGACAACAACTATACGGACTGGGTCCGGAACCTGAGGATCATCCTCATAGCTGCCAAGAATGATTATGTCCTAGAAGCATCGCTAGGTGACACACCCATCCCAGAGAACCAAGACGTTATGAATGCTTGGCAGTCACGTGTTGATGATTACTCCCTCGTTCAGTGCGTCAAGCTTTACAGCTTAGAACCGGGGCTCCAAAAGCGTTTTGAGAGACACGGAGCATATGAGATGTTCGAAGAGCTGAAAATGGTTTTCCAAGCTCATGCCCGGGTCGAGAGATATGAAGTCTCCGACAAGTTCTTCAGTTGTAAGATGGAGGAAAACAGTTCTGTCAGTGAGCACATACTCAAAATGTCTGGGTTGCATAACCGCTTGACTCAGATGGGAGTTAATCTCCCGGATGACGCGGCCATTGACAGAATCCTTCAGTCGCTTCCACCGAGCTACAAGAGCTTTGTGATGAACTTCAATATGCAGGGGATGGAAAAGAGCATTCCTGAGGTATATTCAATGCTGAAATCAGCGGAGGTGGAAATCAAAAAGGAACATCAAGTGTTGATGGTGAATAAAACCACTAAGTTCAAGAAAGGCAAGGGTAAAAAGAACTTCAAGAAGGACGGCACGGGAGTTGCCACACCCGGTAAGCAAGTGCCAGGAAGAAGCCAAAGAATGGACCCAAGCCCGAGACTGAGTGTTTTTATTGCAAGGGAAGTGGTCATTGGAAGCGGAACTACCCGAAATACTTAGCGGACAAGAAGGCCGGCAACACTAAAGGTATATGTGATATACATGTAATTGATGTGTACCTTACCAGTACTCATAGTAGCTCCTGGGTATTTGATACCGGTGCGGTTGCTCACATTTGTAACTCAAAGCAGGAGCTACGGAATAAGCGGAGACTGGCGAAGGACGAGGTGATGATGCGCGTCGGGAATGGTTCCAAGGTCGATGTGATCACCGTCGGCACACTACCTCTACATTTACCTACGAGATTAGTTTTAAACCTCAATAATTGTTATTTAGTGCCAGCTTTGAGCATGAACATTGTATCAGGATCTCATTTAATTTGAGATGGCTACTCATTTAAATCCGAGAATAATGGTTGTTCTATTTATATGAGAGATATGTTTTATGGTCATGCTCCGCTGGTGAATGGTTTATTCTTAATGAATCTCGAGCGTAATGTTACACATATTCACAGTGTGAATACCAAAAGATGTAAGGTTGATAATGATAGTCCCACATACTTGTGGCACTGCCGCGTTGGTCACATGGGTGTCAAATGCATGAAGAAGCTCCATGCAGATGGACTTTTGGAGTCTCTTGATTACGAATCATTTGACACGTGCGAACCATGCCTCATGGGTAAAATGACCAAGACTCCGTTCTCAGGAACAATGGAGCGAGCAACCAACTTATTGGAAATCATACATACTGATGTGTGCTGTCCAATGAGCGTTGAGGCTCGCGGTGGCTATCATTATGTTCTCACCCTCACTGATGACTTGAGTAGATATGGGTATGTCTACTTAATGAAACACAAGTATGAGACCTTTGAAAAGTTCAAGGAATTTCAGAGTGAGGTTGAAATTCAACATGACAGAAAAATCAAGTTCTTGCGATCAGATCGTGGGGGAGAATACTTGAGTCACAAATTTGGCACACACTGAAGGAAATGTGGAATAGTTTCACAACTCACGCCGCCTGGAACACCTCAGCGTAATGGTGTGTTCGAACATCGTAATCGCACTCTATTGGATATGGTGCAATCTATGATGTCTCTTACCGATTTACCACTGTCATTTTGGGCGAGACTGCCGCATTCACTTTAAATAGGGCTCCATCGAAATTCGTTGAGACGACACCGTATGAATTATGGTTTGGGAAGAAACCTAAGCTGTCGTTTCTAAAAGTTTGGGGATGCGATGCTTATGTCAAGAAACCTCAACCTGAAAAGCTCGAACCCAAATCGGAAAAATGCGTCTTCATAGGATACCCTAAAGAAACTATTGGGTGTACCTCCTACCTCAGATCCGAAGGCAAGATCTTTGTTTCCAAGAATGGATCCTTTCTAGAGAAAGAGTTTCTCTCGAAAGAAGTAAGTGGGAGGAAAGTAGAACTCGATGAAGTATTACCTGTTGAACCGGTAAGTGGCGCAGCTCAAGAAAATGTTCCTGAGGTGCCTGCACCGACTAGAGAGGAAGTTAATGATGATGATCATGAAACTTCAGATCAAGTTGCTACTGAACTTCATAGGTTCACAAGGACACGTTCCGCACCAGAGTGGTATGGCAACCCTGTCCTGGAAATCATGTTGTTAGACAACGGTGAACCTTCGAACTATGAGGAAGCGATGGAGGGCCCATATTCCGACAAATGGCTGGAAGCCATGAAATCCGAGATAGGATCCATGTATGAAAACGAAGTATGGACTTTGACTGACTTGCCCGATGATCGGCGAGCCATAGAAAATAAATGTATCTTTAAGAAGACAGACGCGGATGGTAATGTAACCATCTATAAAGCTCGGCTTGTCGCTAAGGGTTATCGACAAGTTCAAGGGGTTGACTACGATGAGACTTTCTCACCCGTAGCGAAGCTGAAGTCCGTCCGAATCATGTTAGCAATTGCCGCATTCTATGATTATGAGATATGGTAAATGGACGTCAAAACGACATTCCTTAATGGTTTCCTTAAGGAAGAATTGTATATGATGCAGCCGGAAGGTTTTGTCGATCCTAAGAATGCTGACAAGGTGTGCAGGCTCCAACGCTCGATCTATGGGCTGGTGCAAGCATCTCGGAGTTGGAACATTCGTTTTGATGAGATGATCAAAGCGTTTGGGTTTACGCAGACTTATGGAGAAGCCTGCATTTACAAGAAAGTGAGTGGGAGCTCTGTAGCATTTCTCATATTGTATGTGGATGACATACTGTTGATGGGAAATGATATAGAATTCTTGTAAAGCATAAAGGCCTACTTGAACAAGTGTTTTTCAATGAAGGATCTTGGAGAAGCTGCTTACATATTAGGCATCAAGATCTATAGAGAGAGATCGAGACGCCTCATTGGTCTTTCACAGAGTACGTACCTTGACAAGATATTGAAGAAGTTAAATATGGATCAGTCAAAGAAGGGGTTCTTGCCTCTATTGCAAGGTACGAGATTGAGCACGGCTCAATGCCCGACCACAGTAGAAGATAGAGAAAAGATGGGTGTCGTCCCCTATGCCTCGGCCATAGGGTCTATCATGTATGCTATGCTGTGTACCAGACCTGATGTAAACCTTACCGTAAGTTTGGTAGGAAGGTACCAAAGTAATCCCGGCATGGAACACTGGACAACGGTCAAGAATATCCTGAAGTACCTGAAGAGGACTAAGGATATGTTTCTCGTTTATGGAGGTGATGAAGAGCTCGTCGTAAAGGGTTACGTCGATGCTAGCTTCGACACAGATCTGGATGACTCTAAGTCACAAACCGGATATGTGTATATTTTGAATGGTGGGGCAGTAAGCTGGTGCAGTTGCAAGCAAAGCGTTGTGGCGGGATCTACATGTGAAGCGGAGTACATGGCAGCCTCAGAGGCAGCACAAGAGGCAATCTGGGTGAAGGAGTTCATTACCGACCTAGGAGTCATACACAATGCGTCGGGCCCGATGACTCTCTTCTGTGACAACACTGGAGCTATTGCCCTTGCCAAGGAGCTCAGGTTTCACAGGAAGACCAGGCATATCAAGCGTCGCTTCAACTCCATTCGTGAAAGTGTTCAAAATGGAGACATAGATATTTGTAAAGTACATACAGACCTGAATGTGGCAGATCCATTGACTAAACCTCTCCCTAGAGCAAAACATGATCAACACCAGAAACTGCATGGGTGTTCGATTCATCACAATGTAACTAGACTATTGACTCTAGTGCAAGTGGGAGACTGTTGGAAATATGCCCTAGAGGCAATAATAAAATGGTTATTATTATATTTCTTTGTTCATGATAATTGTCTATTGTTCATGCTATAATTGTGTTATCCGGAAATTGTAATACATGTGTGAATACATAGACCACAACACGTCCCTAGTGAGCCTATAGTTGACTAGCTCGTTGATCAAAATATAGTCATGGTTTCCTGACTATGGACATTGGATGTCATTGATAACGGGATCACATCATTAGGATAATGATGTGATGGACAAGACCCAATCCTAAGCATAGCTCAAAGAACGTGTAGTTCGTTTGCTATAGCTTTTCCGAATGTCAAGTATCATTTCCTTAGACCATGAGATTGTGCAACTCCCGGATACCGTAGGAGTGCTTTGGGTGTGCCAAACGTCACAACGTAACTAGGTGACTATAAATGTACACTACGGGTATCTCCGAAAGTGTCTGTTGGGTTGGCACGAATCGAGACTGGGATTTGTCACTCCGTATGACGGAGAGGTATCTCTGGGCCCACTCGGTAATGCATCATCATAATGAGCTCAATGTGACCAAGTGGTTGATCACGGGATCATGCATTACGGTACGAGTAAAGTGACTTGCTGGTAACGAGATTGAACGAGGTATTGGGATACCGACGATCGAGTCTCGGGCAAGTAACGTACTGATTGACAAAGGGAATTGTATACGGGATTGATCGAATCCTCGACATCGTGGTTCATCCGATGAGATCATCGAGGAGCATGTGGGAGCCAACATGGGTATCCAGATCCCGCTGTTGGTTATTGATCGGAGAGTCATCTCGGTCATGTCTGCGTGTCTCCTGAACCCGTAGGGTCTACACACTTAAGGTTCAGTGACGCTAGGGTTGTTGAGATATTAGTATACGGTAACCCGGAAGTTGTTCGGAGTCCCGTATGAGATCCCGGACGTCACGAGGAGTTCCGGAATGGTCCGGAGGTGAAGATTTATATATAGGAAGTCAAGTTTGGGCCATCGGGAAAGTTTTGGGGGTAATCGGTATTCTATCGGGACCATCGGAAGGGTCCCGGGGGTCCACCGGGTGGGGCCACCTATCCCGGAGGGCCCCATGGGCTAAAGTGGGAGGGGAACCAGCCCCTAGTGGGCTGGTGCACCCCCCTTGGGCCTCCCCCTGCTCCTAGGGTTGGAAACCCTAGGGGTGGGGGCGCCCCACTTGGCTTGGGGGGCACTCCACCCCCTTGGCCGCCGCCCCCCTTGGAGATTGCATCTCCTAGGGTCGGCGCTGACGAAGCTATGTACCTAGGGTAGGGTCATGGACCTGTCCAAACTGCCCTACCCAAGGACATCTCTAGAAGAAATCACCTTTCAATCGACTTGGAGGTGTTCCAGTCGACAGACTCGAAGACACTCGACCCAGAAGCAATCACTCAACCAAGACCAAACCACTCGATGGCCAGGAGACCTAAAGGCACTCCGCATGCTAACGGTCGGTTATTAAGTAGTCTTTATGGTCATCATAGCACTTTATTAGGGGCGTTACCAGTAACGCCCGACCTTAATGTATTTAAAACCCTGCATAACTGAGGGCCGGAGGGGTCCGACGAACTCTATATAAGCCACCCCCTCCACAGTGTAAAGGGTTCGCACCCCTATAAACCATACGCGCATAATCCAGTCGACCGCCTCCGGGCTCCGAGACGTAGGGCTTTTACTTCCTCCGAGAAGGGCCTGAACTCGTAAACCTCGTATGCTTACAACTTCTCCATAGCTAAGATCTTGCCTCTCCATACTTACCCCCCTACATTACTGTCAGACTTAGAACCACAACAGTTGGCGCCCACCTTGGGGCCGGTGTTTTAGCGATTTGTTGGAGGAGTTGCGATCTTTTCCGATCCGAATCATCATGGTTTCCGGCGGAGTTTTGGTGGAGGGCCGCGAGATCCGTCTCGGCGCGCTCACGTTCATCGTCGACGACTCCGCTTGGCTTCAGGAGGCTCCGCTCGACGTGGACGCACTCCCGGTCCGCGAAGCGACGCACTTTCGGGCGTGCGCCCGCGGCATCCTTTTGTGGCAACCGTCGACCCACTATCGGTCAGCTCCTGTGTTGTCTTCCCTCCCTGTTTCACGCCGGCGCAAGCGCTCCGGTCGGTCGAGACTTCAGCGGTGGGTGAGACACGCGGTGGCACGCCAGTCGGCCACCCCTCAAGTCGCGGCGATCGAGCCCGATGAATCCCTCTATGGCCTGTTCGATCTGTCGACTGGCTCTACAGAGACCGCATCCGAGTGCGACAGCAGTGATCCGGCGGCGGAGGTTCTGATGGTCGATGGACCGCCCAGTCCTCCCGGTTTTCCCCGCACCGACGGAGGCGCGGGTGGAGGCGACCCGTCGCGTCCCCATGAGGAATATCTCCCCGAGCCTCTCACGTCGCTTCAGAGAGAAGAACTTCGTCGCTAGAACATGGATGCACTGCACACTCCTATCGTCGGAGAAACCCCCGAGGCTCGTGCCTTGGAGGACGCGCGCCTGGCAAACTTGGCCGAGCGCACTCGACTGGAGAACCTCCAGCGAGCACTCGACGAGCGTGCGCGACAACGGATTCCCGAATCCAGTCGACGTCAGCTCTTCCCGCCCCCGCAGGTATATCGAACTCCGATTCAGAATTTAGCAGCTGCAGCCCGTGTAGCAGAGTCGATTCAGCCTTCCCAGTCGGAGGCTGGTAGAGGCTTGCTGCAGATCAGAGCATTACTCCGGGTAGCACGAGACCAGAATTCCGCTATTTCTCAGTCGCGGAACAGGATTCACAGCAGATCCGTTGCTGCAGACACAGTCCAGTCGGCTCATAGCCCAAGATCGCCCCCGAGGCGTGAGGGACGTGGGGACTGACATAATCAGTACGGGAACCGTGAGCAATATGATCACCGATTCGATCGTGATGATCGACGTCGAGTGCCCACCCCTCCCCCGAGGAGCGGGTCGTATGCGCCTCGACAGCAGGATGACAGGCGCCCTCGTAGTGTTGGGCGAAGGATTCCAGTCGACTCCAGGGAGCCAGGCTTTGATGCGAGATCCATTCTCGTTCAAGGTTTGGTCGACAGGAACAGAGCTCACCGAGAAGGTCACGACAGAGATGCACCTACCAGCAGCAGAGCACATGTTTCGGGGCCAGAGTGCTTTAGTAGAGCCATCAGGGCCGCTGTGATTCCTCCCAACTTCAGGTTGGCGACTGGAGTCAGCAAGTTCACTGGTGAGTCCAAGCCCGATACTTGGCTTGAAGACTACCGAGTGGCCGTCCAGATTGGCGGCGGCAATGATGAAGTGGCCATGAAGCACCTGCCTCTCATGTTGGAGGGCTCGGCCAGAGCGTGGCTGAACCAGTTAGCACCCAGCAGCATTTACACTTGGGAAGATCTCGCCCGAGTGTTTGTCACCACATTTGAAGGAACATGCAAGCGACCGGCAGGGCTGACGGAACTGCGGTCTTGCGTGCAGAAGCCGAATGAAACTTTGAGGGATTACATCCAGAGATGGATCACGTTACATCACACGGTAGAGAATGTGCCTGACCACCAAGCAGTCTGTGCCTTCAAAGAAGGCGTCAAGTACAGAGAACTGAATCTGAAATTCGGTCGGACCGGAGATATGTCTCTGAATCGGATGATGGAGATTGCCACCAAGTACGCTAATGGTGAAGATGAGGATCGACTCAGGAGTGGCAAGCTCAAGTCAGTCGCTCAAGAAACCGGAGGAAATTCCAATCGGAAACAGAAGCGGAAAGCCGAGCCAGCTGCTCCTGGGGAAGCCTTGGCTGTAACCCAAGGAAAGTTTAAAGGGAAACCCAAAGGACCTTGGAACCCCAAGAAAGTTAAAGACCAGGACGGAAATGATGTGTTGGATTTGCCATGTCTCGTCCACACCAAGAAAGATGAAGAGGGTAATTTCATTTACCCGAAACATACCACTCGACAGTGTCGACTCTTGATCCAGCAGTTCCAGGGCAAGCAGCCCAAAGATAAGGAAAAGGAGTCGGACAAAGTTGAGGACAAGGAAGATAGTGACGATGGATACCCCCAGGTCAATTCCACCCTGATGATTTTTGCTGATGTTGAAAGCAAAAGTCGACTGAAAGTTATCAACCGAGAGGTGAATATGGTTGCTCCGGCGACACCCAGTTATCTGAAGTGGTCTCAGACTGCCATAACATTCGACCGGTCCGATCACCCAACGCACATCGCCACCCCTGGGAGGCAAGCTTTGGTGGTCGACCCAGTTGTTGAAGGCACTCGACTGACCAAAGTCTTGATGGATGGTGGCAGTGGTTTGAACATATTATATGCTGAGACGTTGAAAGGGATGGGCATTCCGATGTCCAGACTCAGTACCAGCAACATGAGTTTCCATGGAGTCATTCCTGGGAAGAAGGCTGAATCACTCGGCCAGATTGCTCTTGATGTGGTTTTCGGTGATTCCAAGAATTACCGCAAAGAAAAGTTGACGTTTGAAGTTGTAGACTTCCAGAGTGCCTATCACGCTATTTTGGGCAGGCCGGCTTATGCACGCTTCATGGCCCGACCATGTTATGTGTATCTCAAATTGAAGATGCCTGGCCCCAAAGGTGTGATCACTATTACGGGCAATCGGAAGAAAGCAGAAGAATGTTTTCAGAAAGGTTCAAAGATCGCTGATGCTCAGATGGCAGTGGTGGAGCTGCAGGAATACCAGAAGACTGCAGACCCGAGTGATTTGTTGCGAGCCAAGAAGCCCGCTACAGAATCAGCTTTTCAGTCGTCTGGCGAAACGAAGACAGCTCACATCCACCCGACCGATCCCAGCGCTGCTCCAACTCATATCTCAACAACACTCGACTCCAAATAGGAAGAAGCGCTCATCCAGTTCCTCCGTGAGAACTGGGACATTTTCGCATGGAAGCCTTCTGACATGCCGGGTGTTCCCAGGGAGCTGGCTGAGCACCGCCTAAGAGTCGACTCAAAAGTAAAACCTGTCAAGGAACATCTCCGACGGTCCGCCGTCCAGAAGAGAAAGGCTATTGGCGAGGAGGTGGCTCGGCTCTTAGCAGCGGAGTTCATCCGAGAAATCTACCACTCCGAGTGGCTCGCCAACGTTGTCATGGTCCCCAAGAAGGACAAGTCACTTCGCATGTGCATTGACTTTAAACATATCAATCGGGCCTGCCCGAAAGATCATTTTCCTCTCCCCCGCATCGATCAGATAGTCGACTCGACTGCGGGATGTGAGCGACTGTCTTTTTTAGACGCCTATTCCGGGTACCATCAGATCCGTCTGTATGGACCTGACGAGATCAAAACAGCTTTCATCACTCCATTCGGGTGCTTCTGTTATGTTACCATGCCGTTCGGCCTCAAGAATGCCGGAGCCACATTCATGAGGATGATTCAGAAGTGTTTGCTCACTCAAATCAGTCGGAATGTGGAAGCATACATGGATGACATTGTGGTCAAGTCACGGAAGGGTTCCGACCTGCTGGCTGACCTTGCTGAAACCTTTGCCAACCTCAGGAGGTATGATATCAAGCTTAATCCATCAAAGTGCACATTCGGAGTTCCTGGCGGAAAATTACTCGGTTTTCTCGTTTCCGAACGGGGAATCGACGCCAATCCAGAAAAAGTCGGTACTATACTCCGAATGAAAAGTCCTGTGCGAGTGCACGACGTCCAGAAGCTTACTGGTTGCTTGGCCGCTTTAAGTCGATTCATATCTCGTCTCGGTGAAAAGGCATTGCCTCTTTACCGATTGATGAAGAAGTCCGACAAGTTCGAGTGGACTCCCGAAGCTGATGCAGCGTTTGCAGAGCTCAAAGCTCTGCTCTCCACCCAGCCGGTGCTTGCTGCCCCAATCAGCAAGGAGCCTTTGCTGCTTTACATCGCAGCCACGGGACAAGTCGTCAGTACGGTACTTACGGTCGAGCGGGAAGAAGAAGGAAAAGCCTTCAAAGTTCAGCGCCCAGTATATTATATTTCTGAAGTTTTGACCCCGTCGAAGCAAAGATATCCTCATTATCAGAAGCTTGTATATGGGATTTATATGACCACAAAGAAAGTTGCTCACTACTTCTCTGATCATTCCATTACAGTCGTCAGCGACGCTCCATTGTCAGAGATCCTGCATAACAGAGATGCAACTGGTCGAGTGGCAAAATGGGCGATTGAACTCCTTCCTCTAGATATCAAGTTCGAGGCAAAGAAAGCTATCAAGTCCCAGGCAATAGCAGATTTCGTCGCCGAGTGGATTGAACAGCAACTGCCGACTCAGGTTCACTCGGAGCATTGGACCATGTTCTTCGACGGTTCCAAAATGCTGAATGGTTCCGGTGCCGGGGTGGTGTTGGTCTCCCCCCGAGGAGATAAGCTCAGATATGTTCTTCAAATCCACTTTGATTCCTCCAATAACGAGGCGGAATATGAAGCACTTTTATATGGGTTGCGCATGGCCATTTCACTCGGCGTCCGTCGCCTCATGGTCTATGGCGACTCAGATTTGGTGGTTAATCAGGTGATGAAGGAATGGGACGTCAGAAGTCCAGCCATGACTGGTTATTGCAATGCAGTGAGAAAGCTGGAGAAGAAATTCGAGGGGTTAGAGCTTCATCACATACCCCGACTGAAAAATCAAGCAGCTGATGATTTGGCAAAAATAGGTTCCAAAAGAGAAGCCATTCCCAGCAATGTGTTTTTGGAACACATCCACACACCATCAGTTCAGGAGGATCCCTTCACTGAAGAGGCCCCGCAGCCAAAAAGTGCCACGGATCCGACTGAAGTTGAAGTTCCAGCTGTGGTCGACCTGATCATGGAAGTCTTGGTCATCACTCCCGACTGGACAGTACCGTACATCGCGTACATCCTAAGGAAAGAACTCCCAGAGGACGAAGAAGAGGCTCGACAGATCGTCCGTCGATCCAAGGCCTTTACAGTCATAAAGGGACAGTTGTATAGAGAAAGCGCGACTGGAGTCAGTCAGAAGTGTATAACACCAGAAGAAGGTCAGATGATCCTTGACGATATCCACTCGGGGACCTGTGGTCATCATGCGTCCTCTCGGACCATTGTGGCTAAAGCATACCGAGCGGGATTTTACTGGCCAAGGGCCAATGAAATGGCAAAAGAGATAGTCGACAAATGTGAAGGATGTCAGTATTACTCCAATATGTCGCACAAGCCCGCGTCAGCTCTGAAAACCATTCCACTCGTCTGGCCCTTCGCTGTTTGGGGGCTGGACATGGTTGGACCACTGAAAACGGGCAGGAGCGGCTTCACTCATGTGCTAGTAGCAGTCGACAAGTTCACCAAATGGATTGAAGCTAAGCCTATCAAGAATCTTGATGCTTGCACTGCTATCAGTTTCATCAGAGAGTTGATATTCAGATATGGAGTTCCGCACAGCATCATCACTGACAATGGGTCAAACTTCGATTCCGACAAATTCAGGGCCTTTTGCGCCTCTCAGGGCACACGAGTCGACTATGCTTCGGTCGCTCACCCTCAGTCGAATGGACAGGCGGAAAGAGCAAACGGCCTAATTCTCAAAGGACTGAAACCTCGATTGATGCGCGATCTCAAGCACGCAGCAGGTGCATGGGTCGACGAGCTTCCATCAGTTCTTTGGGGATTGAGGACGACCCCGAACCGATCGACCGGAAGAACCCCATTCTTTCTGGTCTACGGAGCCGAAGCAGTCTTGCCGAGTGACATGCTTCACAACGCCCCTCGAGTCGAGCTCTACTCTGAAGAAGAAGCAGAACAAGCCCGGCAGGACGCAGTCGACCTCCTGGAAGAAGAAAGAGAAATGGCCATGATCCGATCGACCATCTATCAGCAAGACTTGCGTCGATTCCATGCCAGAAATGTGAAGAGTCGAGCCTTCCAAGAAGGAGACTTAGTCCTCCGAGTGGATCAGCAGAAACCACACAAACTCGCTCCTACTTGGGAAGGCCCCTTCATAGTCACCAGAGTCCTCCACAATGGAGCGTATCACCTCTATAATGTCGATCACCAGATTGATGAGCCACGAGCCTGGAATGCGGAGCTACTCCGCCCCTTCTATACTTGAATTCTCACTCGGATGAGATGTAATAAGAAAAAACTCCTGTAGTTTATTTATCAAAGACAAGAGCGTTATAATTTTCCCAGCGATTGTTATTGTTTTTGTTTGCGTAAGAAATCCCCCAGTGGGTGGCTTAGCTGCGAATCCGCTTCGCCTAAGTTTGTAAAAATAATTTCCTACCGAGTGGTGAGCCAGCCTCCCACTCGGGGGCTTAGCTGCGAACCCGTTTCGCCTAAGTATTTAAAAATCCTACCGAGTGGAGAGCAATCCTCCCACTCGGGGGCTTAGCTGCAGTCCAGTACTCGCCTAAGTTTCTCACTCGGAGACTTAGCTGCAGTCCGGCACTCGCCTAAGTTTGAAAAAATCCTACCGAGTGGAGAGCAACCCTCCCACTCGGGGGCTTAGCTGCAGTCCAGTACTCGCCTAAGTTTTCTCACTCGGAGACTTAGCTGCAGTCCGGCACTCGCCTAAGTTTGAAAAAAATCCTACCGAGTGGAGAGCAACCCTCCCACTCGGGGGCTTAGCTGCAGTCCAGTACTCGCCTAAGTTTTCTCACTCGGAGACTTAGCTGCAGTCCGGCACTCGCCTAAGTTTGAAAAAATCCTACCGAGTGGAGAGCAACCCTCCCACTCGGGGGCTTAGCTGCAGTCCAGTACTCGCCTAAGTTTTCTCACTCGGAGACTTAGCTGCAGTCCGGCACTCGCCTAAGTTTGAAAAAATCCTACCGAGTGGAGAGCAATCCTCCCACTCGGGGGCTTAGCTGCAGTCCAGTACTCGCCTAAGTTTTCTCACTCGGAGACTTAGCTGCAGTCCGGCACTCGCCTAAGTTTGAAAAAATCCTACCGAGTGGAGAGCAACCCTCCCACTCGGGGGCTTAGCTGCAGTCCAGTACTCGCCTAAGTTTTCTCACTCGGAGACTTAGCTGCAGTCCGGCACTCGCCTAAGTTTGAAAAAATCCTACCGAGTGGAGAGCAACCCTCCCACTCGGGGGCTTAGCTGCAGTCCAGTACTCGCCTAAGTTTTCTCACTCGGAGACTTAGCTGCAGTCCGGCACTCGCCTAAGTTTGAAAAAATCCTACCGAGTGGAGAGCAATCCTCCCACTCGGGGGCTTAGCTGCAGTCCAGTACTCGCCTAAGTTTTCTCACTCGGAGACTTAGCTGCAGTCCGGCACTCGCCTAAGTTTGAAAAAATCCTACCGAGTGGAGAGCAATCCTCCCACTCGGGGGCTTAGCTGCAGTCCAGTACTCGCCTAAGTTTTCTCACTCGGAGACTTAGCTGCAGTCCGGCACTCGCCTAAGTTTGAAAAAATCCTACCGAGTGGAGAGCAATCCTCCCACTCGGGGGCTTAGCTGCAGTCCAGTACTCGCCTAAGTTTTCTCACTCAGAGACTTAGCTGCAGTCCGGTACTCGCCTAAGTATTTAAAAAATCCTACCGAGTGGAGAGCAATCCTCCCACTCGGGGGCTTAGCTGCAGTCCAGTACTTGCCTAAGTCTTCTCACTCGGAGACTTAGCTGCAGTCCGACACTTGCCTAAGTTTGAAAAAATCCTACTGAGTGGAGAGCAATCCTCCCACTCGGGGGCTTAGCTGCAGTCTAGTACTCGCCTAAGTTTTCTCACTCGGAGACTTAGCTGCAGTCCGGTACTCGCCTAAGTATTTAAAAAATCCCATCGAGTGGAGAGCAAACCTCCCACTCGGGGGCTTAGCTGCAGTCCAGTACTCGCCTAAGTTTTCTCACTCGGAGACTTAGCTGCAGTCCGGTACTTGCCTAAGTATTTAAAAAATCCCATCGAGTGGAGAGCAAACCTCCCACTCGGGGGCTTAGCTGCAGTCCAGTACTTGCCTAAGTATGAAACACATCTCAACCCTCAAGGACGACGAGGTGCAGGTTGACTGCCACCTTCTCCTGGGGAGCTTCGCCACAAATCCAATGCGCACTCCATCGCCGACCCGCAAGGACAACAAGGCGCGGGTCGACTGCTTCCTTCTCCTTCGGAGATGCACTACAAATACAAAAGTTGTCTCGAATAAAGAACGGGTTCACTCAGTAGGGGATTCATGAAGATATTCAACGAGAAACCAAGTTTAGATAAATCCTAAAGGTTCTGGACCACAAATCGAAGTGCTCGGGCATTCAGCCCGAAAGAGTTTAACGGTTACAAAAACCACTCGGCATTCCAAGGCAAATTCAAGGTGAGGCATAAAAGTTTGTTCACTCCGCGGGAGGAGGACTAGCAGGCTCGACGAACTCGTCTAAGTCAACGCCGTCGGCGATCCAAGTGGCTGCAGCGATGAAAGTCTCCATAAAAGATCGGAAGTCATGCTTCTGGGTGTTGGCGACCTTGATTGCTGCCAGCTTATCTTGTCGCACCTCCTTGCAATGGACGCGAACCAAAGACAGAGCCACATCAGCGCCACACTGGGCAGAAGACTTCTTCCACTCCTGCACTCGGTCAGGGATTTCGTTAAGTCGAGTCATCAGGGACTCAAGATCATTTTGGAGCGTGGCCTCTGGCCAAAGTGCTGGGTCGATCCGTGACATGGCGACCTTCAGTCGAGCCAAGTAGTCCACGACACCGTCGATGCGGGATTCCAGTCGGAGCAGATTCATGGCAGTTTCATCTTTCACGGGAGAATTGATTGGATCCAAACCTGGTTCAATCCGCCCAGTCTCCTCCTCGAAGTTCTGGCAAAACACTGCATTCACGATCCAAGAATAAGTCAATTTTCATACGCTGAGTCGACACAAAAAAAATTAGTCAGAACAAAATGTGCACCTTCAAGCTTGATGAACAACTTCTTGGCAAGGCTCCTCAGATAGCTCTCCAGATCATCCCTCCTGCGAGCGATGCCTTCCATCTTCTCGCCCAGGTTGAGGTTCTCCTTCTTCCAGCGCGAGCACTCCTTGTTGGCTTCGTTCAGAGCAGATTTCATCTTGGTATTCTCTTCTTCCAACTGGCCGACCGAAGCCAGTTTTTGTTCAGCTAGGGCGGTTCTGTCGTCAGCTTCCTTTCCAGCAGCAGCCAAATCCTGATCCTTCTTCGCCAGAGCTTCTCTCAGTTTTTTTTGCAAAGAAATGGTGCTTGATTCAGAAAGAGCGGAAGGGTACTCAAGCCTAAGACAGACCAGTCGACAAACTCGTCTTACCAGTGGCGCCGTCCTTGACCTTTTGCAGCTCTGTCTTGGCCAGCTCCAAGTCAAGGTTCAGTTGAATCTACTGTTTCTCCAAGTCAGCAAAGCGAGCTCCAAGATCACAAGATTTCTGAAATCAAAGGGGAGAAGTTATTTTACAGCAAAAAACGACAAAGACAATAAGTACTAAGACTACGGTCGATTGCCTGCAGTCCACCATAGTCTCGGGGACTACACCCAGTGGGTGCATTTTGCGTGCCCCCACCGGTTCTGATCCCACTCGACCGGCCCGCCGGAGTCGAGTGCAGGAGTAAAAAAAGGGGAGAGAAAGTAGAACTCAGACCACAGTCGACTGCCAGCAGTCGACCGCGGTCTCGGGGACTACACCCAGTGGGTGCACTTGGCGTGCCCCCACCGGTTCTGATCCCACTCGACCAGATCGAGTGGAAGAGACAAACTACCAGTTCGGTTTACACTCGACAAAATACAAAGACTACAGTCGACTGCCAGCAGTCCACCGTAGTCTCGGGGACTACACCCAGTGGGTGCACTCAGTGTGCCCCCACTAGTTCAAAAATTCAATCGACGCACCCAGTGGGTGTATAGATGCAAAGATTTTCGGAAAGAGTCTTCAGATAGCATATCCTAACAGAACAAGCGGCGACCAACTAACCTAAACGTTGCTCTGGAGAGCCGAGCTGGCATCGTAGGCGGCTTGGCTGGCGTCCCGCACCGTCTTCATCTTCTCCATCATAATCCCGCCTGGCGTATGGCTTCCCTGGCAGCATTTACCTCGTCCTCTGGGACATGATGGGTCGCAAAAACTGAAGGCGGGTCGACAGGGGCCTGAGCAGTCGACGAGGAAGGCAAGGCACTTGACAATGGCACGGCGAAGGTAACAGGACCCCTATTGGCATCGTCAGCGTCCTGAATGACTGGCTCCGCCCTCGGTGTCGATTGTGGCACCTCGCTCGCAGGAGCTTGCCTATTTTTCCTCGTCAAAGGCCTCCCGGGCTCTTCATCATCATCATCAGGGAGGTCAATAATGTTAGGAGCTGTTCAAAGTTCAATCGACAAAATCACATCACCCAATGCTACACATTGCAGTTGAATCGACCAAAATAAAGACAGTATGGCAGAAATCATACCCAGATTAGAAGTGACCGCATCCTCCATCACCTCATCATCATCCCTGTAAGCTGAGGTCCCAGAAGTAGCAGCGCTGACAGTTCCAAAGTTCATCCGGTTAAAACAAGAAAAATAAACAACACAGGGCGTCGAGTAAATATGAAGGGAGACACTCACGCGGAAGCGATGGGGATGTCAATCTTAATCTTCGGCAATGCCTTCCGAAGCTTCGGCTCTGCGACTTTGGGATGCTTTGATGCTTTTTCAGTCGGAGTTGGCGAAGAGGTCCGAGGACGCTTTGAAGACTGACCAGCTTGAGCAATCGCCTTTTCACGGGCGCTCGGTCGTTCTTGGTCAAGTTTGGACCGCCTCTCCCTGCGAGGAGGCGACTTGACTTCTTCTTCGTCACTTGGATCGTCGCTTTCTTCGTCCCCTCCACCGTCAGACTCCCATTCGCCACTGTCGCCGCCGCTCGCTTCTCCTTCCGGGTCCTGCTCTTGCTCTCCGTTGGGCATTGAATACATTTCAATAATGGCCTGAAAGAAAGCAGGAAGAACAAAGTCAGTCGACTCAGTATAGGCAGCTGCGCGAGTGAATTCAGATTACAAACAAAAACTCAGAATCGGACCTTCTCTGGTACATGAGACTGGTCGAATGGAGGAACTCTCCTGGCTCCCCTGGGGTTGTCCTTGTTTCCGGTCATGCCCGACAGCCACTTCTCCAGTGTGTCGTCATCGACCTCCTCCGGGTGAATCCGAGTGGAGTCTTCAAGACCCGAATACATCCACATCGGATGGTCTCGGGCTTGAAGAGGCTGGATGCGCCGCTGAAGGAAGACCTCCAAGAGATCCATACCGGTGACCCCGTCACGGATAAGCTGGACCACTCGCTCTACCAGCACCCTCACCTGCGCCTTCTCCTCCGGGAGCACCTTCAAAGGGGAGGGTTTCCTCACTCGGTCCATGGTGAAAGGAGGGAGGCCAGTCGACTGCCCTGGCGTCGACTGGTCTTTGCAGTAAAACCAGGTCGACTGCCATCCGCGAACTGAGTCGGGAAGAATCATGGCCGGAAAGGAGCTTTTCCCTCTCATCTGGACACCAAGACCACCACACATCTGAATCACTTGAGTCCTCTCGTCACTCGGATTAGCTTTTTTCACCGTCTGGGAGCGACAAGTGAAAATGTGCTTGAAAAGGCCCTAGTGAGGCCGACAACCCAGGAAATTCTCACACAAAGAAACAAAAGCGGCGAGATAAACGATTGTGTTGGGAGTGAAGTGGTGGAGTTGTGCCCCAAAGAAGTTCAGAAATCCCCGACAGAAAGGGTGAGGAGGCAAGGAAAATCCACGGTCGACGTGGGTGGCAAGGAGAACGCGCTCACCCTCCCGAGGTTGCGGCTCGGATTCCTTCCCCGGGAGCCGCGCCGATTCATAGCGGATCAACCCTCCTTCGGCTAGGTCGTCGATGTCTTCTTGGGTGATCGTTGAGCGGATCCAGTCGCCCTGGATCGAGCCCTTCGGCAGGCCGGTTCGCGAGGAGGATCCGCCCCGACTGGTCACCTTCCCATTCGACCTCGCCGTCGCCTTCTTCGCCCGCTCTAGAGCCGCCGTCTTCTCCTTCTCCATCGTCGCCGGTGAAACGCGTACGGAACGGTGGCGCTGGGGCGAGAGCGAGCGTGGCGGGGGAGCATGAAGAGGAGAAGAGATAATGGGGACGCACTGCTCGAAGAGACCCCGGTCCGACGCCTTATAGGAGGCCGCTTCCGAGTGGCTGACTGGTAGGCCCGGGCGGCCCTGTCAAATCCCGTAACAATCGCGCGCATGATACGTGGCGAAAAAGGTGACGCGGGGATCGAGGCGGCTCCGCTCTATCCCATCCGATTACTGCGGCTTCCCCCGTCCCGCGTGCTTCCCAAAATTCGGATCCCGCGAAATTTGCGGGCAGCAGAACAACTTGTCAGACCGAAGATCTCCCCCGCACCGTCACTCGGAGCCTTTCAAGTAAAGAAACTCACTCGACAAAAAGCTAAGAATGGATCAAGGCGACTGAAAAGAAAGTTGTTGTCATCACTCAAGATTCATTGATCCGAAACCAGATATGCTCATGGCATAAAAAATGAGTCGGGAAAATTCTCAACTCCTTCCCCACTCAAACCTCGATCCATTCGGGGGCTAATGACGAAGCTATGTACCTAGGGTAGGGTCATGGACCTGTCCAAACTGCCCTACCAAAGGACATCTCTAGAAGAAATCACCTTTCAATCGACTTGGAGGTGTTCCACTCGACAGACTCGAAGACACTCGACCAAGAAGCAATCACTCGACCAAGACCAAACCACTCGACGGCCAGGAGACCTAAAGGCACTCCGCATGCTAACGGTCGGTTATTAAGTAGTCTTTATGGTCATCATAGCACTTTATTAGGGGCGTTACCAGTAACGCCCGACCTTAATGTATTTAAAACCCTGCATAACTGAGGGCCGGAGGGGTCCGACGAACTCTATATAAGCCACCCCCCTCCTCAGTGTAAAGGGTTCGCACCCCTGTAAACCATACGCGCATAATCCAGTCGACCACCTCCGGGCTCCGAGACGTAGGGCTTTTACTTCCTCCAAGAAGGGCCTGAACTCCTAAACCTCGTGTGCTTACAACTTCTCCATAGCTAAGATCTTGCCTCTCCATACTTACCCCCCTACATTACTGTCAGACTTAGAACCACGACAGGCGCCCCCCCTAGGGGTCCTATATATAGTGGGGGTAGGGAGGGCAGCCGCACCCTAGCCCCTTGCGCCTCCCTCTCCCTCCCGTGACACTCCTCCCTCTCCCTGAGCTTGGCGAAGCCCTGCCGAGATCACCGTTGCTTCCACAACCATGCCATCGTGCTGCTGGATCTTCATCAACCTCTCCTTCCCCCTTGCTGGATCAAGTTGGAGAAGACGTCTTCCCAACCATACGTGTGTTGAATGCGGAGGTGCCGTCCGTTCGGCGCTAGGTCATCGGTGATTTGGATCACGACAAGTACGACTCCATCAACCCTGTTCTCCTGAACGCTTCTGCGCGCGATCTACAAGGGTATGTAGATGCACTCCCCTCTCCCTGGTTGCTAGATGACTCCATAGATTGATCTTGGTGATGCATAGAAAATTTTATAATTCTGCTACGTTCCCCAACAGGGGCGGGGTAGTGTGTATAAATAGGAGGGGGCAACTTGGAGGAGGGGGCATGGCGCGGCGGAGGCGGAGTCCGGCTCGAGCTCGGCGGCGGCGGCGCTCGCGCGCGGGGAGGCGGCGTCGGCGACTTGGGCCGGCAGCCCGGCTGGGTTCGGCCCAGTCGGCTCGGGGAGTTCCTCTTTTTTCTAAAACAATTTCATCGACAGAAATAAAATCCTAGGAAATAAAATAAAAATCTAAAAATGCCAAAACAAATTTTCACCGTCTAAATAAAATATTTAGAACAAGATGAACATTTTCTTGGCCCTAAAATGCAATTTTGAAAACGTGCAATTTTTCTAATGCAAATAAAATCCAAATAAAATCAAATAACTGATTTTAATATTTTTCCTCCAATATTTCAATTATTTTGGAGAAGTCATATTAACTCCTCTCATTTATTTTAAAATGAAACATTTTTCGGAGAGAAAAATTATTAAAATAAAAAATCCTTGTTTCATTATTTGATAAAAATCAAATATGAAAACCGGGAAATCCCCAACTCTCTCTGAGGGTCCTTGAGTTGCTTAGGATTTCGAGCATTGCGGAACGGAAATGCAATAAAATATGGTATGCATGGATGACCTATGTATAACATTCCAAATTGAAAATTTGGAATGTTACACTTAGGCTCATTTCTTTCGCCATTCGGAGACCATGGAGCAAAGCTTCATATTCTGCTGTGTTGTTAGTACAAGGAAATATCAAACGCAGCACATAACAAAACTTGTCACCTCGAGGGGAGCTTAAAACAACTCCAGCCCCCGAGCCTTCCAACTGTGTGGACCCATCGAAGTGAATAGTCCAATACGTGCTGTCTGGTTTCTCTTCTGGCATCTGCATCTCTGTCCAGTCATTAATAAAGTCAACCGGTGCTTGAGACTTGATCGCAGTACGTGGCACATACTTCAACCCATGAGACCCAAGTTCAATGGCCCACTTGGCGACTCGTCTAGTAGCCTCTCTATTCTGGATGATGTCTCCCAAAGGAGCAGAGCTAACCACAGTGATTGGGTGACCCTGAAAGTAATGTTTGAGTTTCCGACTTGCCATGAACACCCCATACACGAGCTTCTGCCAATGTGGATATCTTTGTTTAGATTCAATCAACACCTCACTGACGTAATAAACCGGCTGTTGAACCGGATGTTCTTTGCCAACCTCCTTGTGCTCCACCACAATTGCCACACTAACAACTCGTGAGTTAGCGGCTATGTATAACAATAGTGACTCGTTCTCAATCGAAGCAGCAAGAGCCGGCGGCTCAGCAAGCTGTTTCTTCAGATCCTCAAAAGCAGAGTTCGCAGCATCGCTCCAAATGAAGTCATCCATTTTCTTCATCATCTGATACAAAGGCATCGCCTTCTCCCCTAACCAGCTTATGAATCGGCTCAAAGCAGCAACACGACCCGCCAGCCATTGAACGTCATTCATGCATATTGGTTTGGCAGGGATGTGATTGCCTTAATTTTCTCCGGGTTAGCTTCAATACCTCGATTGGACACCAAAAAACCCAAGAGCTTGCCAACTGGGACTCCAAAAACACACTTGGCCGGGTTAAGCATCATTTTGTAGACCCGGAGGTTATCAAAGGTCTCCTTCAGATCTGTTATCAAAGTTTCCTCTTTCCTGGACTTTACCACTAGGTCATCCACATAAGCATGAACATTACGCCCAATCTGATTGTGAAGGCAATTCCGCATACTTTTGGGGAACGTAGTAATTCCAAAAAAAATCCTATGCACACGCAAGATCATGGTGATGCATAGCAACGAGAGGGAGAGTGTTGTCTACGTACCCTCATGGACCGAAAGCGGAAGCATTAGCACAACGCGGTTGATGTAGTCGTACGTCTTCACGATCCGACCGATCAAGTACCAAACGTACAACACCTCCGAGTTCAGCACACGTTCAGCCCGATGACGTCCCTCGAACTCCGATCTAGCCGAGTGTTGAGGGAGAGTTTTGTCAGCACGACGGTGTGGTGACGATGTTGATGTTCTACCGACGCAGGGCTTCGCCTAAGCACCACTACAGTAATATCGAGGTGGACTATGGTGGAGGGGGCACCGCACACGGCTAAAGGATCAAACGATCAATTGTTGTGTCTGTGGGGTGCCCCCTTGCCCCCGTATATAAAGGAGCAAGGAGGGTGTGGCCGACCAGGGAGAAGGCGCACCAGGAGGAGTCCTACTCCCACCGGGAGTAGGACTCCCCCCTTTCCTAGTTGGAATAGGATCCGGGAGAAGGAAAGAGAGAGGAGATGAAGGAAAGAGGGGGCCGGCCCACATTGCCCTAAACCAATTTGGTTTGGGCCTTGGGGGAGCGCCCCACACTCCCCTTGCTTCCCTCTATTTCCACTAAGGCCCATATAGGCCCATTAAGCTCCCGGGGGGTTCCAGTAACCTCCCGGTACTCCGGTAAAATCCCGATTTCACCCGGAACACTTCCGACATCCAAACATAGGCTTCCAATATATCAATCTTCATGTCTCGACCATTTCAAGACTCCTCGTCATGTCCCCGATCTCATCCGGGACTCCGAACAACCTTCGGTACATCAAAACATATAAACTCATAATATAACCGTCATCGTAACGTTAAGCATGCGGACCCTACGGGTTCGAGAACTATGTAGACATGACCGAGACATGTCTCTGGTCAATAACCAATAGCGGAACCTGGATGCTCATATTGGCTCCCACATATTCTACGTAGATCTTTATCGGTCAAACCGCACAACAACATACGTTGTTCCCTTTGTCATCGGTATGTTACTTGCCCGAGATTCGATCGTTGGTATCTCAATACCTAGTTCAATCTCGTTACCGGCAAGTCTCTTTACTCATTCCGTAATACATCATCCCGCAACTAACTCATTAGTTGCAATGCTTGCAAGGCTTAATTGATGTGCATTACCGAGAGGGCCCAGAGATACCTCTCTGACAATCGGAGTGACAAATCCTAATCTCGAAATACACCAACCCAACAAGTACCTTCGGAGACACCTGTAGAGCACCTTTATAATCACCCAGTTACGTTCTGATGTTTGGTGGCACACAAAGTGTTCCTCCGGTAAACGGGAGTTGCATAATCTAATAGTCATAGGAACATGTATAAGTCATGAAGAAAGCAATAGCAACAAACTAAACGATCAAGTGCTAAGCTAACAGAATGGGTCAAGTCAATCACATCATTCTCCTAATGATGTGATCCCATTAATCAAATGACAACTCTTTGTCTATGGCTAGGAAACATAACCATCTTTGATCAACGAGCTAGTCAAGTAGATGCATACTAGTGACACTCTGTTTGTCTATGTATTCACACATGTATCATGTTTCCGGTTAATACAATTCTAGCATGAATAATAAACATTTATCATGATATAAGGAATTAAATAATAACTTTATTATTGCCTCTAGGGCATATTTCCTTCAGTCTCCCACTTGCACTAGAGTCAATAATCTAGTTCACATCGCCATGTGATTTAACACCAATAGTTCACATCACCATGTGATTAGCACCCGTAGTTCACATCGTCATGTGAGCAACACCCAAAGGGTTTACTAGAGTCAATAGTCTAGTTCACATCGCTATGTGATTAATACCCAAAGAGTACTAAGGTGTGATCATGTTTTGCTTGTGAGGGAAGTTTAGTCAAGGGTCTGCCACATTCAGATCCGTATGTATTTTGCAAATTTCTATGTCAACAATGCTCTGCATGGAGCTACTCTAGGTAATTGCTCCCACTTTCAATATGTATCCAGATTGAGACTTTGAGTCATCTGGATCAGTGTCAAAACTTGCATCAACGTAACCCTTTACGACGAACCTTTTGTCACCTCCATAATCGAGAAACATATCCTTATTCCACTAAGGATAATTTTGACCAATGTCCAGTGATCTTCTCCTAGATCACTATTGTACTCCCTTGCCAAACTCAAGGCAGGGTATACAATAGGTCTGGTACACAGCATGGCATACTTTATAGAACCTATGGCTGGGGCATAGGGAATGACTTTCATTCTCTCTCTATCTTCTGCCGTGGTCGGGTTTTGAGTCTTACTCAACTTCACACCTTGTAACACAGGCAAGAACTCCTTCTTTGACTGTTCCATTTTGAACTACATCAAAATCTTGTCAAGGTATGTACTCATTGAAAAACTTATCAAGTGTCTTGATCTATCTCTATAGATCTTGATGCTCAATATGTAAGCAGCTTCACCGAGGTCTTTCTTTGAAAAACTCCTTTCAAACATTCCTTTATGCTTTGCAGAATAATTCTACATTATCTCCGATCAACAATATGTCATTCACATATACTTATCAGAAATGCTGTGGTGCTCCCACTCACTTTCTTGTGAATACAGGCTTCACCGCAAGTCTGTATAAAACTATATGCTTTGATCAACTTATCAAAGCGTATATTCCAACTCCGAGATGCTTGCACCAGTCCATAGATGGATCGCTGGAGCTTGCATATTTTGTTAGTACCTTTAGGATTGACAAAACCTTCTGGTTGCATCATATACAACTCTTCTTTAATAAATCCATTAAGGAATGCAGTTTTGTTTATCCATTTGCCAGATTTCATAAAATGCGGCAATTGCTAACATGATTCGGACAGACTTAAGCATAGATACGAGTGAGAAACTCTCATCGTAGTCAACACCTTGAACTTGTCAAAAACCTTTTTGCGACAATTCTAGCTTTGTAGATAGTAACACTACTATCAGCGTATGTCTTCCTCTTGAAGATCCATTTAATCTCAATGGCTCACAGATCATTGGGCAAGTCAATCAAAGTCCATACTTTGTTCTCATACATGGATCTCATCTCAGATTTCATGGCCTCAAGCCATTTCGTGGAATCTAGGCTCATCATTGCTTCCTCATAGTTCGTAGGCTCATCATGGTCAAGTAACATGACCTCCAGAACAGGATTACCGTATCACTCTGGTGCGGATCTCACTCTGGTTTACCTACGAGATTTCGGTAGTAACTTGATCTGACGTTACATGATCATCATCATTAGCTTCCTCACTAATTGGTGTAGTAGTCACAGGAACATATTTCTGTGATGAACTACTTTCTAATAAGGGAGCAGGTACAGTTACCTCATCAAGTTCTACTTTCCTCCCACTCACTTCTTTCGAGAGAAACTGCTTCTCTAGAAAGGATCCATTCTCAGCAATGAATATCTTGCCTTCAGATCTATGATAGAAGGTGTACCCAACATTTTCTTTTGGGTATCCTATGAAGACACACTTCTCCAATTTGGGTTTGAGCTTACCAGGTTGAAACTTTTTCGTATAAGCATTGCAACCTCAAACTTTAAGAAACGACAGCTTAGGTTTCTTGCCAAACCATAGTTCATACAGTGTCGTCTCAACGTATTTAGATGGTGCCCTATTTGACGTGAATGTAGCTGTCTCTAATGCATAACCCCAAAATGATAGTGGTAAATTGGTAAGAGACATCATAGATTGGACCATATCTAATAAAGTATGGTTATGACGTTCCGACACACCATTACACTGTGGTGTTCCAAGTGGCGTGAGTAGTGAAACTATTTCACATTGTTTTAACTGAAGGCCAAACTCGTAACTCAAGTATTTTACTTCTGCGATCATATCATAGAAATTTTTATTTTTGTCATGATGATTCTCCACTTCACTCTGAAATTCTTTGAACTTTTCAAATGTTTCAGACTTGTGTTTCATCAAGTTGATATACTCATATCTGCTCAAATCATCTGTGAAGATCAGAAAATAATGATACCTGCCGCGAGCCTCAATATTCATCGGACCACATACATCAGTATGTATGATTTCCAACAAATCTTTGCTCGCTCCATTGTTCTGGAGAACGGAGTCTTAGTCATCTTGCCCAAGAGGCATGGTTCACAAGCATCAACTGATTCATAATCAAGTGATTCCAAAAGCCCATCAGCATGGATTTTCTTCATGCACTTTACACCAATATGACCTAAACGGCAGTGCCACAAATAAGTTCCACTATCATTATTAACTTTGCATCTTTTGGCTTCAATATTATGAAAATGTGTATCACGACGATCGAGATCCAACAAACCATTTTCATTGGGTGTATGACCATAGAAGGTTTTATTCATGTAAACAGAACAACAATTATTCTCTAACTTACATGAATAACCGTATTGCAATAAACATGATCCAATCATATTTATGCTCAACGCAAACACTAAATAACATTTATTTTAGGTTTAACACTAATCCCGAAAGTATAGGGAGTGTGCGATGATGATCATATCAATCTTGGAACCATTTCCAATACACATTGTCACTTCACCCTTAACTAGTCTCTGTTCATTCTGCAACTCCCGTTTCGAGTTACTATTCTTAGCAACTGAACTAGTATCAAATACGAAGGGGTTGCTATAAACATTAGTAAAGTACACATCAGTAACATGTATATCAAATATACCTATGTTCACTTTGCCATCCTTCTTATCCGCCAATTACTTGGGGTAGTTCCGCTTCCAGTGACCAGTCCCTTTGCAGTAGAAGCACTCAGTTTCAGGCTTAGGTCCAGACTTAGGTTTTTTTCACTTGAGCAGCAACTTGTTTGCCGTTCTTCTTGAAGTTCCCCTTTCTTCTCTTTGTCCCTTTACTTGAAACTAGTGGTTTTGTTTACCATCAACACTTGATGCTTTTCTTGATTTCTACCTTCGTTGATTTCAGCATCAAGAAGAGCTTGGGAATCGTTTCTGTCATCCCTTGCATATTATAGTTCATCATGAAGTTCTACTAACTTGGTGATGGTGACTAGAGAATTATGTCAATCACTATTTTATTTGGAAGATTAACTCCCACTTGATTCAAGAGATTGTAGTACCCAGACAATCTGAGCACATGCTCACTGCTTGAGCTATTCTCCTCCATATTTTAGCTATAGAACTTGTTGGAGACTTCATATCTCTCAACTCGGGTATTTGCTTCAAATATTAACTTCAACTCCTGGAACATCTCATATGGTGCATGACGTTCAAAACATCTTTGAAGTCCCGATCCTAAGTCGTTTAAGCATGGTGCACTAAACTATCAAGTAGTCATCATATTGAGCTAGCCAAACATTCATAACATATGCATCTGCTCCTGCAATAGGTTTGTTACCTAGCGGTGCATCAAGGACATAATTCTTCTGTGCAGCAATGAGGATAAACCTCAGATCACAGATCCAATCTGCATCATTGCTACTAACATCTTTCAACTTAGTTTTCTCTAGGAACATATCAAAAATAAAACAGGGGAGCTAAACGTGAGCAATTGATCTACAACATAGATATGCAAATACTACTAGGACTAAGTTCATGATAAATTTAAGTTCAATTTAATCATGTTACTTAAGAACTCCCACTTAGATAGACATCCCTCTAATCTTCTAAGTGATCACGTGATCCAAATCAACTAAACCATAACCGATCATCACATGAAATGGAGTAGTTTTCAATGGTGTACATCACTATGTTGATCATATCTACTATATGATTCACGCTCGACCTTTCGGTCTTAGTGTTCTGAGGCCATATCTGCATATGCTAGGCTCGTCAAGTTTAACCTGAGTATTCTGCGTGTGCAAAACTGGCTTGCACCCGTTGTAGATGGACGTAGAGCTTATCACACCCGATTATCAAGTGGTGTCTGGGCACGACGAACTTTGGCAACTGTGCATACTCAGGGAGAACACTTTTATCTTGAAATTTAGTGAGAGATCATCTTATAATGCTACCGTCCATCAAAGCAAGATAAGATGCATAAAAGATAAACATCACATGCAATCAATATAAGTGATATGATATGGCCATCATCATCTTGTGCTTGTGATCTCCATCTTTGAAGCACCGTCATGATCACCATCGTCACCAGCGCGACACCTTGATCTCCATCATAGCATCATTTTCGTCTCGCCAATCTTATGCTTCCATGACTATCGCTACCGCTTAGTGATAAAGTAAAGCATTACAGGGCAATTGCATTGCATACAATAAAGTGACAACCATATGGCTCCTGCCAGTTGCCGATAACTCGGTTACAAAACATGATCATCTCATATAATAAAATTTAGCATCATGTCTTGACCATATCACATCACAACATGCCCTGCAAAAACAAGTTAGACGTCCTCTACTTTGTTGTTGCAAGTTTTACGTGGCTGCTACGGACTTAGCAAGAACCATTCTTACCTACGCATCAAAACCACAATGATAGTTTGTCAAGTTGGTGCTATTTTAACCTTTGCAAGGACCGGGCGTAGCCACACTCGGTTCAACTAAAGTTGGAGAAACTGACACCCGCCAGCCACCTGTGTGCAAAGCACGTCGGTAGAACCAGTCTCACGTAAGCGTACGCATAATGTCGGTCCGGGCCGCTTCATCCAACAATACCGCTGAACCAAAGTATGACATGCTGGTAAGCAGTATGACTTGTATCGCCCACAACTCACTTGTGTTCTACTCGTGCATATTACATCAACGCATAAAACCTGGCTCGGATGCCACTTTCGGGGAAAGTAGAAATTTCAAAAAAATTCCAACGCACATGCAAGATCATGGTGATGCATAGCAACGAGAGGGGAGAGTGTTGTCTACATACCCTCATAGACCGAAAGCGGAAGCGTTAGCACAACGCGGTTGATGTAGTCGTACGTCTTCATGATCCGACCTATCAAGTACCGAACGTAGGACACCTCCGAGTTCAGCACACGTTCAGCCCGATGACGTCCCTCGAACTCCGATCCAGACAAGTGTTGAGGGAGAGTTTCGTCAGCATGACGGTGTGGTGACGATTTTGATGTTCTACCAACGCAGGGCTTCGCCTAAGCACCGCTACAGTAATATCAAGGTGGACTATGATGGAGGGGGGCACCACACACGGCTAAAGGATCAAACGATCAATTGTTGTGTCTATGGGGTGCCCCGTTGCCCCCGTGTATAAAGGAGCAAAGGGGGGTGCGTCCGGCCAGGGAGAGGGCACGTCAGGAGGAGTCCTACTCCCACCGGGAGTAGGACTCCCCCCTTTCCTAGTTGAAATAGGATTCGGGAGAAGGAAAGAGAGAGGAGAAGAAGGAAAGAGGGGGCCGGCCCCCCTTGCCCTAAACCAATTCGGTTTGGGCCTTGGGGGCACGCGCCCACACTCCCCTTGCTTCCCTCTATTTCCACTAAGGCCCGTATAGGCCCATTAAGCTCCCGGGGGGTTCCGGTAACCTCCCGGTACTCCCGTAAAATCCCGATTTCACCCGGAACACTTCCGACATCCAAACATAGGCTTCCAATATATCAATCTTCATGTCTCGACCATTTTGAGACTCCTCGTCATGTCCTTGGTCACATCTGGAACTCCGAACAACCTTCGGTACATCAAAACATATAAACTCATAATATAACCGTCATCGTAATGTTAAGCGTGCGGACCCTACGGGTTCGAGAACTATGTAGACATGACCGAGACACGTCTCCGGTCAATAACCAATAGCGGAACCTGGATGCTCATATTGGCTCCCACATATTCTACGAAGACCTTTATCGGTCAAACCGCACAACAACGTACGTTGTTCCCTTTGTCATTGGTATGTTACTTGCCCGAGATTCGGTCGTCGGTATCTCAATACCTAGTTCAATCTCGTTACCGACAAGTCTCTTTACCCGTTCTGTAATACATCATCCCGCAACTAACTCATTAGTTGCAATGCTTGCAAGGCTTAAGTGATGTGCATTACCGAGAGGGCCTAGAGATACCTCTCTGACAATCTGCGTGACAAATCCTAATCTTGAAATACGCCAACCCAACAAGTACCTTCGGAGACACCTGTAGAGCACCTTTATAATCACCCAGTTACATTGTGACGTTTGGTGGCACACAAAGTGTTCCTCTGGTAAACGGGAGTTGCATAATCTCATAGTCATAGGAACATGTATAAGTCATGAAGAAAGCAATAGCAACAAACTAAACGATCAAGTGCTAAGCTAACGGAATGGGTCAAGTCAATCACATCATTCTCCTAATGATGTGATCCCGTTAATCAAATGACAACTCTTTGTCTATGGCTAGGAAACATAACCATCTTTGATCAACGAGCTAGTCAAGTAGAGGCATACTAGTGACACTTTGTTTCTCTATGTATTCACACATGTATCATGTTTCCGGTTAATACAATTCTAGCATGAATAATAAAAATTTATCATGATATAAGGAAATAAACAATAACTTCATTATTGCCTCTAGGGCATATTTCCTTCACATACACTGTTGATAAGTTGCCTGGGCACTCTTAAGCCCGAAGGGCATAGACACATAGCAGAAGGCTCCAAATGGAGTGATGAAAGTTGTCTTCTCCTGGTCCTTGACTGCCATCTTGATCTGATGATAACCTGAATAAGCATCCAGAAAACTCAAACGCGCTCAACCCACCGTAGCATCGATGATCTGATCAATACGGGGGAGAGCAAAAGGGTCAGCTGTACAAGCTTTGTTTAAATCGGTGTAATCCACACACATACACCAGGTGCCGTTCTTTTTTAGTACAAGCACCGGGTTGGCCAACCACTCCGGGTGAAAAACTTCCACAATGAACCCAGCTGCCAAGAGCCGGGCCACCTCTTCTCCAATGGCCTTGCACCTTTCCTCGTTGAACCATCGAAGAAATTGCCTGACCGGCTTAAACCTTGGATCAATATTGAGAGTGTGCTCAGCGAGTTTTCTCGGGACACCCGACATGTCAGAAGGTTTCCATGCAAAGATGTCCCGGTTCTCATGGATGAACTCGATGAGCGCACTTTCCTATTTTGGATCCAAGTTGGCACTAATGATGAACTGCTTGGATGAGTCGCCGGGTACAAAATCAACCATCTTGGTGTCATTAGCTGACTTGAATTTCAACACCGGTTCATGCTTCGTTGTTGGCTTCTTTGAAGACGTCATGTCTGCCGGGTCAACATTATCTTTATAAAACTTTAGCTCCTATGTTGCACAAACAGACTCAACATATGCAGCATCTCCTTCTTCACACTCCAGGGCTATTTTCCGGCTTCCATGTACTCTAATGGTGCCCTTATAACCCGGCATCTTGAGCTGCAGATACACATAACACGGTCGAGCCATGAACTTGGCATAAGCCGGCCGTCCAAACAAAGCATGATATGGGCTTTTGATCTTAACCACCTCAAAGGTTAATTTCTCCGCTCTGGAATCATATTCATCCCCAAAGGCTACTTCCAGTTCAATCTTCCCAACTGGGTATGCCGACTTGCCAGGTACCACACCATGAAAAACAGTGTTGGATTGCTTAAGACTCTTCAGTCAACCCCATCCGACAAAATGTCTCATAGTAGAGGATGTTGATGCTACTGCCTCCATCCATGAGAACTTTAGTGAATTTATATCCACCAACCCGAGGCACTACTACCAAGGCCAAGTGACCCAGATTATCAAACCGGGGAGGATGATCCTCTCTACTCCACACAATAGGCTGTTCTGACCACCGTAAGTAACGCGGAATCACCGGCTCAACGGCATTGACCTCCCTCTTGTGAAGCTTCTGGTCCCTCTTGCACAAGCTAGTGGTAAATACAATATATTGCCCAATATTCAGCTTTTTTGGGTTGCTCTGATATCCGGATTGCTGCTGATTACCTTGGTCGGGTTGTGGATTATAACCTCCCTGGTTACCTGCATGTCCCTGACCGTGAAAGCCGCCTCCACCTGAACCGGCGTCCGGGCCATGAAAGCCGCCTCCAGCTGAACCGCCGCCAGGGCTGTGACTTCCATCAAATGCATTTGAATTTTTAAACGCCTTCATGATTGTACAGTCCTTCCACAGATGGGTGGCTGGCTTCTCCCGGGTGCCGTGTCTTGGACAAGGTTCATTCAATAGTTGCTCAAGGGTGGGACCTGACCCGCCCGCCCGAGGGGGTTGCCTACCCTTGCGCCGTTGATTGTTTCCCTGCGCATTGGTGTTAGCCACAAATTCGTCAGCCTTACGTTTATTACCTCCTTGATTTGCCGGGTTATGCTGGTGACGCTTGCCATTGCCGTTCTTCTTTCCCTTCCTTGTCTTTTCTTCATCAGACACAGGGTCCTTGGTACTATCAGAATCAGCATACTTGACGAGAGCCGCCATCAACTGGCACATGTCATTGCAATCACGTTTAAGCCGCCCTAGCTTCTGCTTCAGAGGTTCAAAACGGCAATTTTTCTCCAACATTAAGACTGCCGAGCCGGCATCCATCTTATCAGATGAATGAATTATCTCCTTGACCCGGCGCACCCAATGGGTTGTGGACTCACCTTCCTCTTGTTTACAATTAGTCAGGTCCACGATTGACATAGGTTGTTTGCATGTGTCCTTGAAGTTCTGAATGAACCGGGCTTTTAACTTCGCCCATGAGCCGATGGAATTGGGGGGCAATCCTTTTAGCCAAGTGCGAGTTGTTCCATCCAACATCATAGTGAAATACTAAGCCATTGCCACGTCACTGACCTCCAACGACTCAATTTCCATCTCATAACTCTCAATCCAGGCCCCAGGCTGCAAGTCAGCCGTGTAATTAGGCACCTTATGAGGCCCCTTGAAGTCTTTTGGCAAGCGCTCATTACGTATGGCCGGCACCAGGCAAGGGACACCTCCGGTTCTCGTGGCCACTCCTGCCTCAACCGAGGTTGCTGGATAAGCCGGAAACATCTGATGAGCTGCCTGCTCTGCTACTAGTTGAACCGCGCGCTCAGCTTCTTGTCGGATCCTCTCCTGATCCGCTAAGTTAAGGGCTCTAGCCTATACCAGCTCATGCCTGTGCGGCCGGTTGCAGCGTTGAGCATTGCTTGACATATCAGTTGAGTCCATATGCCTACTGTAGCTTGGGCTTCGGCTCGGGTGAGGTGTTGAATGGATTCTGCCTCGACTGTAAGAGTACGCGTCCTGCTGCGCCAGAGCCGTCTGAAGAAGTTCTCTCACCCTACGTGTTTCGATTGCCGTTGGGAGTCACCTTCCATCGGGAGAGTCGCCAAACAAGCCGACGCAGCAATGAGGTTTTCCAAAGGATTGGAGAAGTGACCCGGTGGTGTCGACGTATAATGAGGCGGAGCGGTGTATATGCGAGGCGGCTCCATGGTCTGCGGCTGAACCGGTGCTCCGGGTGTCGCGATTCTATTTGCCTCCGGCAGGTTACTTGTCCCGGCCCCGGATATATTAAAAAGGTTCCTAGGATCGAACGTCAGAGGTAGACGTGACTGAGTTTTCTGATGCCTTCTCCTCATGACCTCGTTTGACGCGTTCAGATCCACTGACAACCAGAAGGTCTCTACTTGAAGCTGCTGAGCACGGGCGTCCAACGCTGCCCGTTCCGCGGCCATCCTGACTTCTTCTGCTGCTAAATTGTCTTTGGCTTGTACCATCTCTTTGCGTACCCGTGCAACCTCCGCGTCATGCTGAACCTTATCCGCCAGCTCCACCACGACAGTCAACAGAGCTGTCAACTTATCCGTGAGATCCATTAGTATCTGTGCCGGGGGCGCGCAGGGTCTCCTGACCCGGCCGCTGCCAACCCGGTGGTTGTTGCTGCTGCAGCTGTAGAGTTCTGTCCGGGTTGAGTGCTTGCCATGAAGACTCCGGCTCAATTCGGCAGCTCAAAGGGGTCCGGAATACTGCTGCCATCAGAACAACCCCCGAGCATGCCATCCTCCAGCTGATACATAGAATTTGTCTCACCTGTTGATGATGTAGCGTCGGAACAGATGGTCGTCAAACCACCATCCACCGATTCCTCCGAGTATTCACCTTCATGGATGCAACCCACAAAAACACGCCTTACAGCGGGTCGGGCCCGGGCGGGCCTCGCAAGCTGAGCCGTCTCGATGATGTTGGTGCAGACGTCCGGCTCAGGGCCTGATTCACCGATCCGGCCAATGAAGACATGAATCCCGCCAAAGGGGACCCGGTACCCGTACTCTATTGAGCCGGCCTCGGGACCCCAGCCTTCGTCGTCGATGTAGAGCTTGCCATGACGACTCTTGGTCATCCGGCCCACAACGTATCCCTTGAGCCCTTCGAAGTTGCCCTTCAAGAACAAAAATCCACCGTGCGTTGGCCCCACGGTGGGCGCCAACTGTCATGGAATTGTCACTGCAGATGTCCTAGCAAAAGGACTTAGTCGTAGGGCCATCGCAACTAGGAAGCTTAAAGGGGTTAATCGGGACAAAGGACACGAGAGGTTTTATACTAGTTCAGCCCCTTACGATGAAGGTAAAAGCCTATGTCTAGTTGTGTTGATATTGCTGGGGTTTCGATCACCAAGAGGCTAGTTCGCCGGCTTGGTTATCGATCTCTTGTTTATTGCCCTAAGCCGCCACTGGGTCGTCCCCTTATATACACGGGTTGACGCCTGGTGGCCTACAGAGTCCCGGCCGGCTCAAAAAACATGTCCGGCTCAGTGACTTCTTTTACATGACTTTCTTTACAAGCCTTTCCTTACATACGGCAGTTTACAATATTGGGCCTTAAGCCGCCTCTAGGCCTTAGGCCTTCTATAATCTTTAATAAACTATCGTCTTGAATGTTTATTAGGCTTCCTTTGTGACCCGCCATTGGGGCTGACCCGGCCCCTCCTAGGCGGGTCATAGCTGATAGCTATATCCCCAACACCCCCACTTCACAAAAATTTGCCGTTTTATTCGCCCTCTTTTTCGTTCGTCGTTTTCTTGCCGGATCTGTTTTTGTGTGCAATCTTGTTTGCCATTATTGTCATTATGGATAGTTCTTCCTCTATTGCATGCACCCCTGAGAACGAGGTTCTCAACTTTAAACAAAGGGGAGGAGAAAATTTAAAAGATGCTTGGTATATAATTTGCAATGCACATAATAGATCTATCTGTAAGCAATCTACCATTGTTCTTCTTCGTTGTTTTTATGTAGGATCACCACTTGGTATTGATTCGTCCTTGATATGATTACCGATGGAAATTTCTTGATGTGTCCCTTTCTTGATGGTTTTAATGCTATGGGAAATTTGGTAGGCTCACCACCTCTTATGATTAATAAAACAACTTTGACTCTTGAGCATGTCATGGAAAGATTAGATGATATTGAAAAGAAAATGCTTACTGAAGAGCATATTGAAAACTTGGATAAAAAGATGCATAATT
Organism: Triticum aestivum; assembly: GCF_018294505.1. Lineage (NCBI taxonomy): Eukaryota > Viridiplantae > Streptophyta > Magnoliopsida > Poales > Poaceae > Triticum > Triticum aestivum. The sequence continues at coordinate 159,707,405 of NC_057800.1, read as the reverse complement.
TTTCTACTAAGATTGGGTCAAAAGCGGGAGAAGTTTTTAAGTTGTTAAAAGAAAAGGGGACCATAATTCATGAACGAATTGAAGAAAGCCCGTCCCGGATTGATAAAATGGAAGAAATCTTTAGTAATTTAAGCACGGATTTTGCTTCCGCTAAAACTATTGAAAAAATTGCCGTAAAGATTGGCAAGACTACTCAAGTTACTAAGAATAGGGGTGCAACTTCTAGTAATAACAATAAAGAGGATCTTAAGATGATTGGTATTCACCCTGATTTTGTTGAAGTTATAAGAGATCCCTTGGGCAAAAATGAATTCTTTAAATTTTTTCCTAGGAGTATTGTCATTGAAAAACTTTATGCTAAATTTTTTGAAGAATTCTAAGTGTTTGATTAAAGAGTTGGAGAAGGATGACAAACTTAGATCCTTTGCCTTATGCCTAGCTAGGGGTGTGAAACAATAGCGCTTGTTGGGAGGCTACCCAATGAATAAAATTTATTTTCGCTTTTTGCTTTCTGTTCTTGAGTGTTTGCACAATTATGCTACTGTTATGATTGTGTTTTGTGTGTTTTAATTAGTGTTTGTGCCATGTAAAGCCTTTAGATCTTCTTGGGTGATAGTTGTTTGATCTTGCCGAAAAATAGAAACTTTCACGCTCATGAAAATAATTTTCATTTTTATCCAGAGCATGATAAAATGCCAATTCTTTTTTCAGTAGATTAATATACAAATTGCTTAGGTTGTCCTAATGTTTCAGGATTTTTGGAGTTACTGAAGTATTTGAGATATCCAGATTACTACAAACTATTCTGTTTTTGATAGATTCTGTTTTCTTTGCGTTGTGCGCTTGTTTTGATGATTCTATGGTTTTATTTGAAGAGTTTTTGCCATAGAAAAGTTGGAATATAGTAGATATAATGCAATAATAAAATATGAATGGGTTGCAATAGTACTTATAGTAGTGATTTGGTTTCTTATACTAACGGATCGCACGAAGGTTTTGTTGAGTTTTGTGTGATTGAAGTTTTCAAGTTTTGGGTGATGTTAAGGAATAAGGAGTAAGAAGAGCCTAAGCTTGGGGATGACCATGGCATCCCAAGCTATTATCCAAAGAGAATCAAGCAACTAAGCTTGGGGATGCCCCGTGTGGCATCCCGTCTTTCTTATAACGACCATCGGTATTTTACTAGAAGCTATATTTTTATTTGTCACATACTATGTGTTTTGCTTGGAGCGTCTTGTATGATTTGAGTCTTTGCTTGTTTTTCTTGGTGTTTTAAGTCGTGAATCCTTGCTAGACACACTTGTTTGAGAGAACCAAAATTATGCCATGACTTGTTAGAATTGCTCTCTATGCTTCACTTAAATTTTTATGAGCTATGGATTTGCTCTAATGCTTCACTTATATCTTTTTTATCACGGTGTGCTTTAGTATTTTTGAAGAAATGCTCTCTTGCTCCACTTAGATTTAATTGAGAGTTAGTGACATTTTCAAGAAATTCTCTCTTGCTTCACTTAAATTAATTTGAGAGAAAGAAAAAATTATGCTCGTGATCTTCACTTATATTTGTTTGAGCTTATCAAAAGCAACACATGAAAATCAGTTCCAAAGTGGTAGATATCCAAGAAGGATATAATAAGAACTTTTATTAAGATCATTGGACAAAATAAACTTGATTGTTAGTAATAGTTTTGAGATATGATGATGTGATATATGAGTCATGTTTATGAGTAATTATGCTTTAGTAAGAATATTGGTGTTAAGGTTTGTGGTTCCCTATGCAAGCACGAAAGTCAATAGTTATGCAATGAAATTAGATCCTACTTGTGGTGCATTATTCGGTGTTAATTATGCTTAATGTTCGCTTATGAGATTATTCGTTTCTTGGTTGGTCGCTTCTCAATCTTTTGCTAGCCTTCATTTTGCACTAAGTATGATCACTACTTGTGCATCCAAAATCCTTTAAACCAGTTTTTCCACATGAGTTCACTATATCTGCCTATATGAGGTATTCTTTTGTCATTCTAAGCAAATTTGTATGTGCCATCTCTAATTTTCAAAATAAATTTCTCTTTTGTGTGCTCGTACCGCTCGCGAGGCGGTGAGGGGTGGCCAATATTTTCCATGCTAGATGTGTTATTCTCACGATGAATGTTTATTCACTTGTCATTGCACAAGAGTAAGGCAAATGTATTAGGGATGCCCAGTCCCAAAATGAAACATGAATTTACTATATGTTTTCCAATAATAAATTCCCTAGAAAGTGTTGTTATGGAAGGCACCTGTGGATACGGTTAGCCATGGAAAGTGAAAGTATGGTTGAAAAAGGAATAAACTTTATTTTCTATTTGGGAACCGCCTATGATATATCTAGCATGGAAAGTGTTGGGAGCTCTAAGTCGTTTTTGTTGGTGGGAAAAGTATGCCTCTCAAAATGTTTTTATCTCTCAATTTTCACTTTGAGCTCTGGCACCTCTACCTACTTCCCTCTGGGAAGGGCCTTTATTTTACTGTATGCAATTTTTATTTTTAATTTGAGTCTCCATCTTCTCTTATAAAGCACCAACTAGGGGGCACTATGATCGTACTTGAGCATTGGGTGTAGCTAATATGCGAGTGTGTTTCATGAATGGATCAATGATTGAGCATGATGGACTAGGGATAACTTATTTTAGCATTGATATTTTGGAAGACATGGTTGCTTGTTGATATGCTTGAGTATTTAAGTCTCATGTCAAAACTAGACTATTGATTTGAAAAATATGAAAGTCCAAATGTCCATGCTACAAAGAAAATAATATGAGATGACATGTTAGGCAGCATTCCACATCAAAAATTCTGTTTTTATCATTTACCTACTCGAGGACGAGCAGGAATTAAGCTTGGGCATGCTGATACGTCTCCAACGTATCTATAATTTTTTTATTGTTCCATGATGTTATATTATCATTCTTGGATGTTTTATAACCATTTTATAGTAATTTTATATCATTTTTGGTACTAACCTATTGACATAATGCCAAGTGCCAGTTGCTTTTTTCTGCATGTTTTTTACATCGCAGGAAATCAATACCAAACGGAGTCCCAACGCAGCAAAACTTTTTTTGGATATTTGGACCAGAAGACATCCAGTGGGTCGGAGAAGCGCCTGGGGGGTGCTCCGAGGGGAGCACAACCTTGGGTGCCTCCCGAACTGACTCTTTGGTCTATAAATACCCCAATATTCTAGAAACCCCAGGGGAGTTGACGAAAATCAATTCCAGCCGTCGCAGAGTCCATAACCACACTACAAGAAATATGTCAACTTGTGACCCTCACTATTGGCCGCTGAAAGGTCATAGTTTTTCATTTGCGACCTTTTTGTGACCAAAAACAGAAGGTCAAAAGCTGGCGGTCTTGAACTGAAATTAGTGACCTTTTTTGTGATATGTAAAAGGTCGTTGGTTCCATGACCAAATTTTTGGTCACTAGCAACCTCCCCAGACCACGTAGGCATCCAGCGTGGCAAGCTGATGTGGCACAAGAATCAGCCCGGTCCGATTCGGTGTTTTACATGGGCCGAGCCCAACAATTCAGCCTATTTGTTTTTTCTCATATTAATTTTGGTCAAGTAGATGGGCCAAGCCCAAAAATTAAGCCTTCTCATTTTGGGCCATGGCCTTTTCGGCTAGACAGTTTTATTTTTCTTTTTTCAAAAAAATCCTCTAGTTAGATGGGTCCCATTGGTCAAATTCTAGTAAGTGGGCCCCTTTTTTTCAATGCATTTTTCTTCTGATTTTGATTTGACAGTAAATAAATAATCAACATTTAAATCAACAGACATAAAACATAAGGAATACTTCAAGTAACAGCAACCAGAATCAATCTGTATATAGTGACAATCAATGTTACAATCTCTACAAATATTGGGATCCTGCTCCAGTCATCGCACAGGTACAAATTCGACTAGTGTAATAACACTTATACAAGTAGAATCACTGTTAAACATATGCAGTGACAATTGGCACAAACTGGGCTCCTTCTCCAATCATGTGAAACATATGCACGACTCAATGGGCAACCATACTTGACTAGGCCATGACCTTCCTTACACTGGACTAACAGAATGACAATATGAACTATCATCATGCCTTCCGCTGTCGCCCTGTTACATGAACCAGAAGAGAAGAATCAAAACTTTTGGGGCCAATATATTATGAACAAACCAATCAAAAAACAAACAAGTTCTTTAGAATGATAAGACAAATTCAGCTAGTACAATGCTTTCATTCTCGAGCAAGTTAAAATGAGATAATCATTCATACAAGAAGGTGATGAAAGAAAATAGAGCATTTTACTCATAGCATGCAAAGTATCAATATTCTGATAAACATATGCAAGTGTAAATGTCAACTATCTTACACCCAAATGAATGACTGCTTGTGGAAGAAATATGTTAAACCAGGTTAGTTGTAACGGAGAGGGGCTGACTTACATTGGCCGTAGTGGTCTATTGTGGCCTGAACAAATCTATTGTAGTCGTCGGGGTATGCGACGTCCCCGGGGAGAATGATCATGTTCGGCGCGCCGAGCTCGAAGGTGTGGTTGGCGGCCTGCCACAGGCTCCACTCCTCTTTGCTACCAGAGCAAGGCATGCCCCCTTGGCGGTGTACTGGTAAGCTAGTTTCTGCATGCAGAAGAGAAGGTACCAAGTTGTTTGGAGTTAACAACGAAAGTACTGTATAATGTTTAGAACATGTATATTCAATATGACAAGTAGAAAAGCATAGTTCTAGCAGAGTAGCATAAGAAGCAGAGGAATTCTGATTATATAACAAGAGGAAACGGAGTTGTCCTGTGCAACAAGAGGAATTCTGATTCTGTAACAGGAGGTAGAATTAGCATCACTAGCTCTGTTGCTGTTGTTTGCATATTACATAAGTAGTTGTCTGCCTAAGCAAATAGAGAGGTATATGCAGCAAGAACACGCAATGTGATGACACTATGAGTGCACTGTAACTCTGGAAGTAAAAAAGAACATAAATTCATTTGGGCTTATTTGTACATAGCCAAGAAAAACTTCTTACAAATAAATTCATGGAAGCATATCATCCTTTTAGTCCCTCACCCATATCTCCTAGTAGTATTACATAATGCCTAGTGAGTGATCTAGCAATGTACTGTACAAGAGAGTATATATGTATACGGATTCTTGCAGCCAGCTTCTATCAGTAACATGCATGTATATATTGAAGTAAACGTAACAGAGAGTATCTTTGGAAACATTCAAAATATATTCAATGTTGGAGCTGCATCTTACAACTCAAGGAGCCACATGAAATCCATGGAAGGACCTTACTGTGACAATTCACTTGTATAGTCCTGCCTCATGTGCATAATGCCGTTGTAAACAATTTAGATAGTGTATATATATAGATAGAAAGAAGCGCTTGATCAACAAGCTGCTGTAATAGTGTGTATATATAGATAGATAGATAGTGCACCAATAATTTTTTAGAAGGTAACTGAACTTCTGTGCACACATTTAGATAGAAAGAAGCGCTTGATCAACAAGCTGCTGTAATAGTGTGTGTGTGTGTGTGTGTGTGTGTATATGTACATTCTAACAACATGAATGTTCCATCAGGCCATGATCAACTACTCCAAACCATTACATGCTTTGCAAGAAAATAATAGAAAAAGTAATCAGCAGATGACACAATGAACAAGTGAAGGCTTTAAATATCTCCCTGTCAAAGAATCAAGTCAATGAAGGCATGCAGTACAAGGAGGAGCATCCTTGCATCATCCTTTGCTCAGATCAACACTAGAAAGTGTGCTGCTAAAGCTTGATCAGAACCCGCACGACACAACCTCTCTGTCCCCCACCTCAACTCGCCCATGCCGCTACTGCAGTTGGATGTAAGTGTGTAAATACAACATACTTTGCATCATGTATCTAGACTATAGAATCTTGTAGCTAGCAGTACATGAATTCAACTCAATAGTATAATAAACATCCGCTGGAAGTTGTCAAATTAATTCATTCTCTGCTAATTGCCAGAGCAAGTGTTGTAGATAGGATGGTGGTGTCATCCACAATAAGATAATATTGCTCCTACTGAAATACCATTCATTTAGTATGAAAATAACAAGCTTAGCAAAATATAACATTTCATTGAGCACAAGCTTGACTCGTATGACCAACAATTTACTGATGAAAATCACCAATCAGGAACTAAATGACAACTTAAGAAGAAAAACAGCAGGCATCAAAGTCTCAGGCGCATACAGTGGATGCAATGATCAGCAGCATTTTGACAAGGTGGGATGTGAAACTAACCAATGACAGCATACTAATTGCGACTGACAGATACAATCGGTGGTCTTGGGGGGTTTAACATGTGGATTCTCGCAAAGCCATATAAAATATTCTAGTAAGATATCTCTCGCTGGAAAAGTTTCCATGCATAACCAAACATGCAACCTTCATTTCTTTCCATTGTTTTTATTCCTCTGTTTTTCCACTAGCTGCTAATCACGTTCCTCTACTTTTTTGCTTTCCTCTGTTTTACAAGGCTCTATTCCGAACAGGTCCTAACCAATGTTTTGAGTGGCATGACATGACAAGCTGTAGAAATCCAGGCCATGGATAGGAGAGGAATGAGGTTGTCTTACTGATTGAGGCACATCCTCCCAGCAGACCGGACGCAGCCGACCACCTTGAAGCATCCTAAGCAATAATAGGCAATGGCATCAGCAAGCTGAGAGGAACAGCGGCGCCGGCGGTAACTAGCAAGGAAGACGATGGATACGGACCGAGGAGGCAGGAGACGGGGTAGTGCTGTGGGAAGTCGATGTGGTGGACCCCGTCGATGGCGTAGATCTCCCGGTAGAAGTCCTCCATGGCGGCGACGATGTCGGGGTTGGGCACCTTGGAGGCGGCGTGGATCCAAGGCAGCCGATGACCGGTGACGGCCGGGAGCGGCCCCCCACGCGCTTGGTGCCGTGCACCAGCAGCGATGCCCATGACTGGTGCATCGTCAGGCAGGGGTTCCGCAGCCCCCCACTACCTCCCCCCGAGCGCCCTCCGTGCATTGCCGCTCGTAGTGGTCCGTAGAGGAGAGGAGAGGAGAGGGTGGCGGCGGCCGGAATCGAATCGGGGTTGGATTGGAGCAGCGGCGGCGCAGGAACGGCGAGGAGGGACTTGGCATCGGGGCGGCGCGCTGCAAGGCCCGGAGATGCGGGGAGGGAGGGACGTGGTCGGAGGTGGTGGGTGAGGAGGACGGCGAAGTCGGCGGTGGGTGGGAGAGGACGGCGAGATCGAGAGGGGCGCGGGTACGGGGAGGAGGTGGCGGCGGCGGGGAGATTGGGAGCAGGGAGAGGGGTGCGATGGGGGGATCTGATCTAGGGTTTGGGCTGTGTGTGTGGGGGGGGTATCACTTTTTCTTTTCTTTTTTCTGTAGATGAATGGATGGATGGATGTTGGATGGAGATATGGATGGATGGATGGATGGATGGGCACCATGTCATCGATCCGTGGGAAGAGTATTGATTGGTTCAGAAAATCAGTGATTTAAAATAGTTTTCAAGTACTAAAAATAGAGGGATTTTGTGAAGTAGCTATCAAAACTATTTTGCAAAATGGTATCACACAAATTTTCATTCAAGTTAGACCACATTTTATGGATGAGCACCAATTCGTATGCATTTCTGATCTTTCTATCTATTTTTAATTATTTTTCGAGTGGCTGAAATGAGTTTTTTTGTGTGAAGGAACTACCATATATTTGCTGCAAAATTGGACCGAATCATTTTTCTAAAATACTAGGCCATAGTTAATTCACAATTGACCAAATGGTTGGGTGTCAAAAGCCTTGATCCACCTCTGGTGAAAAAGACAAATTTCCGTCGATTCAGTAGGAAGCGGGTCAAATTTGAACTGTAGCCGCCTCATCGTTTGCTCTTTATTTTTTCAAAAAATCATTTCTAGGTACATAACTATCTATTTTATCATAGAAACATCAAAAGGTTTCCAAGATTCAACAACTAGCTAGGAACGGTCAAGCCTGCCGTTTTGCCCGCATTTTGAAACGGGCATAAAAAATTAAAAAAAATTGGAAAACCTTCGCATTGTGTCATCATATGTGACCAAGTTTCCAGGAAAAACAATAAACTTGTAACACGGCAATTATTTTTAAAAAGTGTTCTCAGAAATGAGCTATCATGCGTGAAGATTCATGGCTTTCAAGCCAAATGATCAATCTTATGGCCACATTCATGGTATAGTTTGTTCAAATGATCTCATATTGTGCACAAGGGTGCATCTTGGAATTCCGAACAATGTTGCCTAAGGCATTTTTCATTTTCTTTGCATGGAAAAATCATTTTCTATTTTTTGAGTGCCCGAAATGAGTTTTTTGTGTGAAGGAACTACCATATATTTGTTGCAAAATTGGACCAAATCATTTTTCTAAAATACTAGGCCATGTTTAATGCACAATTGAAAAAATGGTTGGGTGTCAAAAGCTTTGATCCATCTCTGGTGAAAAAGACAAATTCCCGCCGATTTAGTAGGAAGCGGGTCAAATTTGAACTCTAGCTGCCTCATAGTTTGCTCTTTATTTTTTCCAAAAATCATTTCTAGGTACATAACTATCTATTTAATCAGATAAACAACAAAAGGTTTCGAAGATTCAACAACTAGCTAGGAACGGTCAAGCCCGTCGTTTTGCTCGCATTTTGAAACGGGCATAAAAAATAAAAAAAATAAAAAATGGAAAACCTTCGTATTGTGTCATCATATGTGACCAAGTTTCCAGGAAAAACAATAAACTTGTAACACGGCAATTATTTTTAAAAAGTGTTCTCAGAAATGAGCTATCATGCGTGAAGATTCATGGCTTTCAAGCCAAATGATCAATCTTATGGCCACATTCATGGCATAGTTTGTTCAAATGATCTCATATTGTGCACAAGGGTGCATCTTGGAATTCTGAACAATGTTGCCTAATGCATTTTTCATTTTCTTTGCATGGAAAAATCATTTTCTATTTTTCGAGTGCCCGAAATGAGTTTTTTGTGTGAAGGAACTACCATATATTTGTTGCAAAATTGGACCAAATCATTTTTCTAAAATACTAGGCCATGTTTAATGCACAATTGAAAAATGGTTGGGTGTCAAAAGCTTTGATCCATCTCTGGTGAAAAAGACAAATTCCCGCCGATTTAGTAGGAAGCGGGTCAAATTTGAACTGTAGCTGCCTCATAGTTTGCTATTTATTTTTTCCAAAAATCATTTCTAGGTACATAAGTATATATTTAAGCATAAATACATGGTTTGGTGGTGATACGTTAAGGTTTGGACGGTGGCCGAGGGCCCCAACTCCAAAGCGCGTAGACTCGCATGCCCACCGCGTGGTCACTGCGTGACCGTGGCGTTGCCATGCGTTCTGGGAAGCCTAGGCATGTCTAGTAGGTTTGGCACTCCCCAGGTAGATGCTTGGAAGAAAATAACAACTAAAGAATCTCACGAGGAGACCGAACAATGCTCAAACACGAATTAGCACCCCAAGTGTTTGATTAGTGGTACGGGAAATGCACATGGCCAATGGGCCTGAGTTTTGGCCGAGGATGATCATCTACTAAGAACACTATATTGGAAAATTTGAAGCTCAAATGGAGGATCCTAGGTGTCACTTGCTTTGCAACGTACCACACTGGACAGAAATATGAATGTTGAAGCCACACTCACATGTATTATTAGATGGGGCTCAAATTTTGTGGAGAGCAATGATTTGGGAATATAGAAGATGTGGCAAAAATTCAGCTCATTAGCATATGCCTAGCTAGTACTTCCTTCACAACAGTTCGAGTTGAACAAAAACTTTGAAAATTTACCGAGGAAGATTTACTAGGCAAATGGACTTGAATATTGTCATGAGGTAATGATTTGGATAGTAAAGAATGCCAAATTTTTTGGGAATTTTGGGAACGACAGAAATATAGGTTGCTTCACAACCTAGGGCAAAAATTGACACATGGACATGACACATAGGCAAAACTGATGAGGTGGCGCCTAGTCATAGAAATAAGTACCAATGCATCCACGTTCACAACCTCATGACCATTTATATTGGTCGTAATCAGGTATAAAATAAGGTCATTGGCGCCTCTTGTCTGCTTTGTGACCATTTGGTGTAAGCAATTTCAGGGTTTGAGCCCTTCCAAGCGAAATGGCCGTGGATTTACGACCAATTCAGCTGGGGTCACTAAGAGAAGGTCACTAGTTGACATATTTCTTGTAGTGCCACCAGATCCAATCTAGACACCATCTCGGAGGGGGTGCATCATGTCCATTGGTGCCTCTCCGAAGATGCTTGAGTAGTTCTTTTTAGACCTTCGGGTCCGTTGTTAGTATCTAGATGGCTTCCTCTCTCTCGTTTGATTCTCAATACAATGGTCTCTTGGAGAGCCATATGATGTAACTATTTTTGCGGTGTGTTTGTTGTGATCAGATGAACTTTGAGTTTATGATCATATCTATCTTTTTATCCATGAAAGTTATTTGAGTCTTCTTTGATCTCTTATATGCATGATTGCTTATAGCCTCATATTTCTTCTCCGATATTTGGGTTTTGTTTAGCCAACTTGATCTACTTATCTTGCAATGGGAAGAGGTGCTTTGTGATGGGTTCGATCTTACGGTGCTTGATCCCAGTGACAGAAGGGGAACCGACACGTATGTATCATTGCCATTAAGGATAACAAGATGGGGTCTATTTCTACATAAATAGCTCTTGTCTACATCATGTCATCGTTCTTATTGCATTACTCCGTTTCTCCATGAACTTAATACACTAGATGCATGTTGGTTAATGGTCGATGTGTGAAGTAATAGTAGTAGATGCAGGCAGGAGTCGTTCTACTAATCTTGCACGTGTTGCCTACGTAATGATCATTGCCTGGATATAGTCACGATTATTTGAAGTTCTGTCAATTGCTCAACAGTAATTTGTTTACCCACTGTTTTCTATTTTTCTCAAGAGAAGCCACTAGCGAAATCTACGGCCCCTGGATCTCTTCTTTAATATATTTGCCTTTGTGATCTACTTTTATTTACTTTTATTTTTATATCTACTAAACCAAAAATACAAAAATACCTTGCTGCACTTTATTTTATTTGGCGTTCGATCTATCTATTATTACAACTTACTCGCGTCCGTTTGTCAATTTCTGACGCCGTTACCCGAAAGGGATTGACAACCCCTTTAACACGTCGGGTTGCGGGTATTTGTTATTTGTGTGCAGGTGTTGTTTATGTAGTGTTGCTTGGTTCTCCTACTGGTTCGATAACCTTGGTCTCATCACGGAGGGAAATACCTACCGTTGTTGTGTTGCATCATCCCTTCCTCTTTGGGCAAATACCGACGTAGTTCAAGCAGACATCACTACTCGTTATGGGCAACCGCTTGGAGCGCCATTGGAGCCGTGCAAGATACCCTCTAAGAATTTGTCATGGTGGGTGTGCTTCTTGCAATGGTGGGGCGCGATCGAAAGGTTGAAGAGACACAAGGGTTAAATGGCCACTGTAATAAATGGGGGCCGGCCGACCTGTAATCGTCATGTCTTGTCATGATGTTCATAGCAGAAGATTCTAGTGCATGCTTGACAACACCGCACCGCACGTGTTTTGTTTGACCACGCGTGGGCTTGAAGAGGCGCCAAATGTATCGTCGGTGAGCCTGTTCCCGCGCTACCGCGCAGTTTACTGCATAGTTTATCACGCAAGCTTCCCTCCCAACTAGTTTGGCCACACGTCGGCTAGAAGAGGAACAAATCATGGGCGTTTATTGGCAAAAAGCTTTGTAAAAATGAAGTGTGTGGAAAGACTTTGGTCATAAGTTTACCCGTGGGTGATGATGTCAAAGTTACATAGAAGGGTGATGATGGACACTCGAGTGCGATTATTAATTCTGCGCTCTATAGGGCACACGATTGAAGAAACCAACTGTGTGCAATAATGTCGAAGATCGCAGTCGAGTTAGCTATACAGATCGTGTGCTATGAGATCGACAAGGTAAACGGGTTAGAGAATGGTTAATAAAATCTAAGACCATTGCATATGAAGGTCAAAATAGTGCTACCAATATATGACTCTTGATATTTCCATTTTGCATCATATTTTTATATCAATATTTATTGCATTATGGACTGTTATTACACATTATGTCACAATACTTATGCATTTTCTCTCTTATTTTACATGGTTTACATGAAGAGGGAGAATGCTGGCAACTGGAATTCTGGGCTGGAAAAGGAGCAAATATTATAGACCTATTCTGCACAATTCCAAAAGTCCTGAAACTCCAGGAAGTCAGTTTTGGAATATATAAAAATATTGGGCGAAGAAAGCACCAGAGGGAGGCCACCCACCGTCCACGAGGGTGGGGGCACGCCCCCTGCCTCGTGGGCCCCCTGGCAGGCCTCCGGTGCCCATCTTTTCCTATATGAAGTCTTTCACCCTAGAAAAAATAAAGAGGAAGCTTTCGGGACGAAGCGCCGCCGTCTCGAGGCGGAACCGATCTAGGGCTCCGACGGAGCTGTTCTGCGAGGGAAACATCCCTTCGGGAGGGGGAAATCATCACCATCGTCATCACCGTTAATCCTCTCATCGGGAGGGGTTCAATCTCCATCAACATCTTCACCAGCACCATCTCCTCTCAAACCCTAGTTCATCTCTTGTATCTGATCTTTGTCTCAAAACCTCAGATTGGTACCTGCGGGTTGCTAGTAGTGTTGATTACTCCTTGTAGTTGATGCTAGTCGGTTTATTCGGTGAAAGATCATATGTTCAGATCCTTTATGCATATTAATACCCCTCTGATTATGAACATGAATATGATTTGTGAGTAGTTACTTTTGTTCCTGAGGACATGGGAGAAGTCTTGCTATAACTATAAGTAGTCATGTGAATTTGGTATTCGTTCGATATTTTGATGAGATGTATGTTGTCTTTCCTCTAGTGGTGTTATGTGAACGTCGACTACATGACACTTCACCATTATTTGGGCCTAGGGGAAGGCATTGGGAAGTAATAAAGTAGATGATGGGTTGCTAGAGTGACAGAAGCTTAAACCCTAGTTTATGCGTTGCTTCGTAAGGGGCTGATTTGGATCCACATGTTTCATGCTATGGTTAGGTTTACCTTAATACTTTTTTTGTAGTTGCAGATACTTGCAAGAGGGGTTAATCATAAGTGGGATGCTTGTCCATGTAAGGGCAGTACCCAAGCACCGGTCCACCCACATATCAAATTATCATAGTAACAAACACGAATCATATGAGCATGATGAAAACTAGCTTGATGATAATTCCCATGTGTCCTCGGGAGCGTTTTCCTTTATATAAGAGTTTGTCCATGCTTGTAATTTGCTACAAAAAGGATTGGACCACCTTTCTGCACCTTGTTTATTTTTGTTACTTGTTACCCATTACAAATTACCTTATCACAAAACTATCTATTACCGATAATTTCAGTGCTTGCAGAGAATACCTTACTGAAAACTGCTTATCATATCCTTCTGCTCCTCATTGGGTTCGACACTCTTACTTATCGAAAGGACTACGATAGATACCCTATACTTGTGGGTCATCAAGACTCTTTTCTGGCACTGTTTCCGGGGATTGAAGTGCCTTTGGTAAGGAAAAATTTATATAGTGTGCTGAAATTTACTGTCACTTGTTACTATGGAAAGTAATCCTTTGTGGGGCTTGTTCGGGGTATCTTCACCCCGACCAGTAGAGCAAAGAGTTGCTCCTCAACCTACTGAACCTACTGAAAATGTTTACTTTGAAATTCCTTTGGGTATGATACAGAAACTGCTAGCTAATCCTTTTACAGGAGATGGAACATTACATCCTTATTTGCACCTAATCTATGTGGATGAAGTTTGTGGATTATTTAAGCTTGCAGGTATGCCCGAGGATGTTATCAAGAAGAAGGTATTCCCTTTATCTTTCAAGGGAAAGGAATTGACATGGTTTATGCTATGTGATGATATTGGATCATGGAACTACAACCGATTGAAATTGGAATTTCATCAGAAGTTTTATCCTATGCATCTGGTTCATCGTGATCGTAATTATATACATAATTTTTGGCCTTGCAAAGGAGAAAGCATCACTCAAGCTTGGGGGAGGCTTAAGTCAATGTTATATTCATGCCCCAATCATGAGCTCTCAAGAGAAATTATTATTGAAAATTTTTATGCTCGGCTTTCTCTCAATAATCGCTCCATGCTTGATACTTCTCGTACTGGTTCTTTTATGATGAAGACTATTAATTCAGATGGGATTTATTGGAAAGAATTAAACACAACTCTGAAGATTGGGAACTCAACGAAGGTAAGGAGTCAGGTATAACACCTAAGTTTGATTGTGTTAAATCTTTTATGGATATCGATGCTTTTCGTGAATTTAGCACTAAATATGGACTTGAATATGAGATAGTAGATTCTTTCTGTGAATCATTTGCTACTCATGTTGATCTCCCTAAGGAGAAGTGGCTTAAATATCATCCCCCCATTGAAGTAAAAGTAGTTGAACCTATTAAAGTTGAAGAAAGGACTATCACTTATAATGTTGATCCTGTTGTTCCTACCGCTTATATTGAGAAACCACCTTTCCCTTCTAGAATAAAGGATCATGCTAAAGCTTCATCTGTGGTTCGTAAGAGTAATACTAGAAAACCTACACCCCCTGAGCAAATTAAAATTGAACCTAGTATTGCTATGGTTAAAGATCTCTTGGTCGATAATATTGATGGGCATGTTATTTACTTCTGTGATGAAGCTGCTTGAATTGCTAGACCCGATACTAAAAATAAACATAGACCTGTTGTAGGCATGCCTGTTATTTCTGTTAAAATAGGAGATCACTGTTATCATGGCTTATGTGATATGGGTGCTAGTGCGGGTGCAATACCTCATTCCTTATACAAAGAAATTATGCATGATATTGCACCTGCTGAGATAGAAGATATTGATGTTGCTATTAAGCTTGCCAATAGAGATACTATTTCACCAGTTGGGATTGTTAGAGATGTTGAAGTCTTGTGTGGGAAAGTTAAATATCCTACTGATTTTCTTGTTCTTGGTTCCCCACAAGATGACTTTTGTCCCATTATATTTGGTAGACCCTTCTTGAATACTGTTAATGCTAAGATAGATTGCAAAAAGGATGTTGTCATTATTAGTTTAGGGGATATATCTCATGATTTTAATTTTGCTAAATTTCATAGACAACCCCATGATAAAGAATTGCCTAGTAAAGATGAAATTATTGTTCTTGCTTCTATTGCCGTGCCTCCTAACGGTCCTTTAGAACAATATTTGCTAGACCATGAAAATGATATGTTTATGAATCAAAGAAGGGAAATAGATGAAGTATTCTTTAAGAAGCGACCTATTTTGAAACACAACTTGCCTGTTGAAATTCTATGGGATCCTCCTCCACCCAAGGGTGAACCCATGTTTGAGCTTAAACCATTACCTGATACTATTAGATATGCTTATCTTGATGAGAAGAAGAGATATCATGTCATTATTAGTGCTAACCTTTCAGTGCAGGAAGAAGAGAGATTATTGAAAACTCTGAAAAAGCACAGTGCTGCTATTGGATATACTCTTGATGATCTTAAGGGCATTAGTCCCACTCTATGCTAGCACAAAATAAAATTGGAGAAAGACGCTAAACCGGTTGTTGATCACCAACGGCGGCTAAATCCTAAGATGAAAGAAGTGGTAAGAAACGAAATACTAAAGCTTCTAGAGGTAGGTATAATTTATCATGTTGCTGATAGTCAGTGGGTAAGTCTTGTCCATTGTGTCCTTAAGAAGAGAGGTATTACTGTTGTTCCTAATGATAAAGATGAATTGATCCCACAAAGAATTGTTACAAGTTACAGAATGGTAATTGATTTCTGCAAATTGAATATATCTACTAGAAAAGATCATTACCCTTTACCTTTGATTGATCAAATGCTAGAAATATTATCCAAACATACGCATTTTTGCTTTCTAGATGGTTATTCTGGTTTCTCTCAAATACCTGTGTCAAAAGAGGATCAGGAAAGGACCACTTTTACTTGCCCTTTCGGTACCTGTGCTTATAGACGTATGCCTATCTATTTATGTAATGCACCTGCTACCTTTCAAAGATGTATGACTGCTATATTCTCTGACTTCTGTGAAAAGATTGTTGAGGTTTTTATGGATGATTTCTCCGTTTACGGAACTTCTTTTGATGATTGCTTAAGCAACCTTGATCGAGTTTTGCAAAGATGTGAAGAAACTAATCTTGTCTTGAATTGGGAGAAGTGCCACTTTATGGTTAATGAAGGTATTGTCTTGGGGCATAAAGTTTCTGAAAGAGGTATTGAAGTTGATAAAGCTAAAGTTGATGCTATTGAAAAGATGCAGTGTCCTAAGGACATTAAAGGTATAAGAAGTTTCCTTGGTCATGCCGGTTTTAATAGGAGGTTCATTAAAGACTTCTCAAAAATTTCTAGGCCTCTGACTAATATTTTACAAAAAGATGTTCCTTTTGTCTTTGATGATGATTGTGTAGAAGCATTTGAAATACTTAAGAAAGCCTTGATTTCTGCACCTATTGTTCAGCCACATGATTGGAATTTACCCTTTGAAATTATGTGTGATGCTAGTGATTATGCTGTAGGTGTTGTTCTAGGACAAAGAGTTGATAAGAAATTAAATGTTATCCAATATGCTAGTAAAACTCTAGACAGTGCCCAGAGAAATTATGCTACTACTAAAAAAGAATTTTTAGCAGTTGTATTTGCTTGTGATAAGTTCCAACCTTATATTATCGATTCTAAAGTAACTGTTCACACTAATCATGCTACTATTAAATATCTTATGGAAAATAAAGATGCTAAATGTAGACTCATTATATGGGTTCTCCTACTACAAGAATTTGATTTACATATTATTGATAGAAAGGGAGCTGAGAACCCCATTGCAGACAACTTGTCTAGGTTAGAAAATGTTCTTGATGACCCACTGCCTATAGATGATAGCTTTCCTGATGAACAATTAGCTGTCATAAATGCTTCTCATACTGCTCCATTGTATGCTGATTATGCTAATTACATTGTTGCTAAATTTATACCACCTAGTTTCACATACCAGCAAAAGAAAACATTTTTCTATGACTTAAGACATTACTTCTAGGATGACCCACACCTTTATAAAGGAGTAGATGGTGTTATTAGACGTTGTGTACCTGAGCATGAACAGGAATAGATCCTACGCAAGTGTCACTCCGAGGCTTATGGGGGACAGCACGCTGGAGATAGAACTGCACATAAGGTATTGCAATCCGGTTTTTATTGGCCTACTCTCTTCAAGGATGCCTGTAAGTTTGTCTTGTCTTGTGATGAATGTCAATGAATTGGTAATATTAGTAGACGTCAAGAAATGCCTATGAAATATTCATTTGTTATTGAACCATTTGATGTTTGGGGCTTTGATTATATGGGACCGTTTCCTTCCTCTAATGGGTATACACATATTTTAGTTGTTGTTGATTACATCACTAAGTGGGTAGAAGCTATTCCAACTAGTAGTGCTGATCACAACACCTCTATTAAGATGGTTAAAGAAGTTATTTTTCTGAGGTTTGGAGTCCCTAGATATTTAATGACTGATGGCGGTTCACATTTTATTCATGGTGCTTTTCGTAAGATGCTTGCTAAGTATGACGTTAATCATAGAATTGCATCTCCATACCACCCATAGTCTAGTGGTCAAGTAGAACTGAGTAATAGAGAGCTTAAATTAATTTTGCAAAAGACTGTTAATAGGTCTAGAAAGAATTGGTCCAAGAAACTTGATGATGCATTATGGGCCTATAGAACTGCATATAAAAATCCTATGGGTACGTCTCCGTATAAGATGGTTCATGGAAAAGCATGTCACTTACCTCTCGAACTAGAACATAAGGCATATTGGTCCATTAAAGAGATCAATTATGATTTCAAACTTGCCGGTGAGAAGAGACTATTTGACATTAGCTCACTTCATGAGTGGAGAACCCAGGCCTATGAGAATGCCAAACTATTTAAAGAAAAAGTTAAAAGATGGCATGACAGAAGGATACAAAAATGTGAGTTTAATGTAGGTGGTTATGTTTTGCTATACAACTCTCATTTAAGATTTTTTTACAAGAAAACTCCTCTATAAATGGGAGGGTCCTTACGTTATCGAGGAGGTATATCATTCCGGTGCTATAAAAATCAACAACTTCGAAGGCACAAACCCGAAGGTGGTGAACGGTCAAAGAATCAAACATTATATCTCAGGTAATCCCATAAATGTTGAAACCAATGTTATTGAAACCGTAACCCCGGAGGAGTACATAAGGGACACCTTCCAGAACGTTTCATACTCCAAAAAGGAATAGGCATGTGGTACGGTAAGTAAACCGACTCCAAAATAGTTCTAATAGCATTTTTTCTCCGTTTTGGAATATTTAAGAAAATAGGAAAATAAGAAGTAGTCCGGGAAGGACACAAGGTGTCCACGAGGGTGGAGAGCGCGCCTTACCCCCTGGGCGCGCCCTCGTGGACACCTCGTGTGCCCTCCAGACTCTGTTTTCTTGCACGATACTTCTTTTGGTCGGTAAAAATTCATTATATAACCTCCTGAAGGTTTTGACCACCATACAACGCAAATATCCTCTGCTTTTGTTTCAAGCTATTTTCTGCCAGAATTGTCAAGGCCAGGCATCATGTCGTCCCCCTCCTCCAACAATGAGGGCGATGATGCTTGGCTAATGAAGATAGATCTGAAGAGAAAAGAACCCGGGGAGATCAACAAGGATGATAGGATCAATGAGGCCACGGAGGATCAAGCTCCGGTAGCAGAAGAAGAAGACATACTTCAACCTCATTACAATCTTCTTACCCCTACTGAAACTGATGCTTTCGAGAAGATTGAAATAGTTCGGGTGCAGAACAAGTATCTAACTCGTGAAAATATTCTGTTGCAAGAGAATATCACCACACTTAAGGGCATTGTTTGTACGTTGGAGCACCTCCTACGCTCGATGTTGGACGACAAGACTACGCCATCAACAACTCCATCATCACTACCACCAAAGGAGAACTGAGTATCGGGTATGGGCATTGTCGTGGTTTTTTCACGGTAGATGTCCTAGTGTGAGGACTTAGTCATGGATCCATTGCAACGTAGTTAGCTTAAAGGGGTTAAAGCAGACAAAGGACACAAGGAGTTATACTGGTTCGGCCCCTTGCGGTGAAGGTAAAAGCCTACTCCAGTTGTGATGGGATTTCTAGGGTTTCGATGACCAGGGAGCGAATACGCTATGCCTGGCTCTCGAGTTGTTGTTTTTTCTGTCCTTGAACCGCCGCCGGGTCGTCCATTTATATACACAGGTTGACGCCCGGTGGTTTGCAGAATCCCGGCCGACTCATAAACGTGTCCGGCTCGGTCTCTACCCTTTCCTATCTTACATCACAAGTTACACACCATATGGCGGTTTATTCTACGGGCCCTAATCCGCCTTTGGGCCCTAGGCCTTTAGATCTCTATAGTAAAACGCCATTGTCGGTGTCAAAACCGGCGGATCTCGGGTAGGGGGTCCCGAACTGTGCGTCTAGGCCGGATGGTAACAGGAGGCAAGGGACACGAAGTTTTACCCAGGTTCGGTCCCACTTGATGGAGGTAAAACCCTACGTCCTGCTTGATTAATATTGATGATATGGGTAGTACAAGAGTAGATCTACCACGAGATCAGAGAGGCTAAACCCTAGAAGCTAGCCTATGGTATGATTGTTGTTTTGTATGTCGTCCTACGGACTAAAACCCTCTGGTTTATATAGACACCGGAGAGGGTTAGGGTTACACAAAGTCGGTTACAATGGTAAGAGATCTACATATTCGTATCGCCAAGCTTGCCTTCCACGCCAAGGAAAGTCCCTTCCGGACAAGGGACGAAGTCTTCAATCTTGTATCTCCATAGTCCAGGAGTCCGGCTGAAGGTATAGTCCGGCCATCCGGACACCCCCTAATCCAGGACTCCCTCAGTAGCCCCCGAACCAGGCTTCAATGACGATGAGTCTGATGCGCAGATTATCTTCGGCATTGCAAGGAGGGTTCTCCTCCAAATTCTGTGTACCTGTTGAATAAAGTCCGGTTTCTTGTAAATGTTGCGCTCCTCGGCTTCTACGCCCAATAATGGCCGTCTCCCACGTGTCAAACGAATATGAAAAGTCTGAGTGTTTTTACATCCACACCCCTAGCCGCGTAAATGAGCCGCCCATTTAAGGGGACGAGGATTTAGATCCAAACCACACCTTCTCCCCTTCGCGAGTGTTCATCAGAGCGCATCCGACAAAGGTCCATACCACCATGGCCAGCCGTCACAACTCCTCCTTTCGCCCTTCCAGCCCTCAGCCTGGATATTGGGAGAGAGGCTCCATCCCGCATAGCAAGCTAGTGACGCTCCAGACCAAGGGATTTCTCCCCCGGCCTATATGGTCCTGGTTCGATCCGGTCTTGCCATCTATAATGGCGGAGAGCAAGCAGAGAGTGCCCCTAATCCCTCCAAAGGAGAGCGGGTATGCCTCGTCCCTTATTTAATAAGAGGGCTCGGATTTCCAATCCATCCGTTTCTCCGGGGGCTCCTGGAGTTCTATGGCCTCCAGCTACACAATCTCACGCCTGCCTCCGTATTGCATATCGCGGGCTTCATAGCCCTCTGTGAGCTATTTTTGGGTGTTGAGGTTCATTTAGGGCTGTGGAAAGAGCTATTCTGCCTTGTGCCCCGTTCTCAGAAGGGGTCAATATATCAAGTGGGCGGAGCCGAAGTGTGGCGCATCGCCGGGACCGGATATCTATCCGGAACCCCAAAGATGGCGTCCGAGGACTGGCCTTCGGAATGGTTTTACATAGAGGACGTCCCGCTGCTAGATCCTGTCCGGATCAGCCTCCCTGAGTTCGACAGTGCTCCACTAAAGAAGCGCCTAAGTTGGCGTCCACGGAGCCCTCAGAGGGAAAGTGACAAGGACGTCCGTTACCTGATGGGCTGGATAAGATTGTTAGCTCATTCCGGACTGACCATGATCGGGGTCATGGCCGCATGCATCATGCGAGGGGTGCAGCCGCTACAGTACAGAGGCCACCCCATGTGGGATTTCAACGGGGAGGACGACGCCACCCGCTACGGCCGTAAGGGACCGGATTCGGCTGCGGCCCTAACAAAGACCTTGTCCGCTTTGTACAAGGGAGAAGAGGAGGAATTTCTCCGTGTCAACCCACAGGGTGGATTTTCTATGTACAATCCCCCAAGCCGGGGAAGTGGTTTACTTGCCCATCCGTTTTATATTCCCATTGTTAAATATTCAGTCTAACGACTTTAATGCAGGAACTGCGCCAGGCTGTTAAAGAAATAAACAGCCCTCCTCCACAACCCGAGGACCCAGGATGGTCCCTCGACCCGGCCTCTCAAGAGGATCCGGACTTATCTGTGGAGCTGATTGATGGAGTGTTCCATCAATTGAGCAAGGACAACGCCTTGGTGGCCATTACGGCCGATTACCCAGGACTAATCCTGGCCTCCCAAGTAACTGAGATCGAAGTCCCCGTACCCCGAATAGGAGTCCGCCCTCTCGTGTTTTTAGTTTCCTGATTACAACCGAGCTTTGCAGGGGAGGTTTTTGAGACGGGAGGCCGAACCTGCGGCGACAAGCCAACGAGGGGCCGCAGGGCCCCGTGGGCAGAAAAGAGGTGCAGTACGGACCGAGGCGTCAGCACAAAGGTATGGCGCGCCCCCTTATCCCAGGTGTTACACCTTCAAGGCATATTAACACTCGTGCTCTCTTCAGGACAAAGAGACCTCGCCGGACTATATCCGGAGAGGCTGCCAATTGCGCCTCCACCAGCCAGGCTCCAAAGCCTTGTCCGGAGGTGGAGGCGAACACAAGGCGTGCATCGGACGCTCCTCCGACGGAGGGTGTGGACAGGTTGTCTGCCACCAACTCTGAGGTGGAGAGTGCCATGAACCACAGGCGTCGCCGGACAATTCTTCGTGACGCTTGTTTCTCCCAAGAGGCATTAGATGCCTTCAATTCGGGAGATGTGTACCTCTGTGCCGCTCAAAATGGTCTAGCCAGAGCCACGGAGCAATATGTAAAAGACATACGGGTAAGAAAATTTTGGTAATTATATATATATATATATACCAGTAGCCCCCGAGACTTGAAATAGTTAGAATAACTGATTTAAGGATCATTTATTATGCAGGTTCTTACACAAAAGAATTCCCTACTATCCCAGGAGCTGGAAGAGTGCAAAGCCCAACTTGAGGCCGCACTAGCCGCGGTAGGGGAGCCCAAGGAGACCCCATCTGGTAATATACACTTCGAAAGATAAGTATTTTGCGAAGCACAACATGGGTGCGAATCTGACAAATGAAATTGCAGATGGCGCCGGATTGAATCCGGAAAGGCAACACCTCCTACGCCAGCTGAAGGCTGGTGAGAAGGTGCTGACAAAGGTGAGGCGGGAGAAGAACGATCTCCAAGATGCCAACACCAAGCTGGGCATCGACCTGAAAGATGCTCGTGCCCAGCTGTCAGACTCCGTTAAGGAGAATCAGCGGCTTCGGCGCGGCATATTTAGTAAGTGCTTGATCGAACCTTTGAAAAAAAGTTCGGCGGGGAAGTCGACTAACAGAGTAATGTCTGTAGGTGTGCTAACAGGTCATCCTGCAGAGGAGATGCCCGGTTCGACGGGTGACCTTCTTCCCGAGCTCTCGCAACTGCTCGAGCGAGTTCGGCAGGCGATGCAAGGCGTCGCCCAGGCCTTGTGGCCATCCATCTCCATGCCCGAAGGTCTTGGAGAGCTTGCAGAGAAGCTAAAGGGAGCACGGCGGCGCTTCTGATTGTGGAAGATATCAGCCTGCCGTCAAGGCTCTAGGGAGGCCTGGGCCATGGTGAAGACTCGGTACACAAAGGCTGACCCCAACCACATGGCCGAGGTCGGTCCTGTGGGGCTCGATGGGAAGGAGATCCCTGTAAGCTTAGTATACGGCCAAGTAGAATTGGCCGCAAAGTATTCCCAGCAGGACTGTAAATTAGACAGCCTATTAGATGGTATTGAAGAGGAATACAATCAGTCAGAATGACCATGTAATTTAATTGACATTTATAATGCCTTCTAGCCGGATTGTAGATCGTTTGTCATGGCCTACCTTTTCGCTTCAGCCTTGGGACCTGACGGTCCGGAGTGTGTCCGAATTCCCATGCGGTTATATAAGAACCGGGGAATGCATGGAGACCAGGCGTAGGGGTCATTAGTGCGTGAACAGACAAGTGCTTGACTAGTTATGTTATATTACATGGTTAGTAAGAAACATCTTCCAGGGAGAATAGTTCCGTTAGGGGTTCCTTTCCCTGGGAGGCATGCCCTAAAGTGCATGCCCATTCTACGAAAAAGACGCGGGAAAAAGCATCTGGGGGCGCATAAATAGATAAGTGAAAAGATCATCTTTTAGGTCACCGACCGAATATTCACTTAAGAATGCTAGCTTTCGGCTTCACCCAGTCTGAGGTACACATCCGGCTGATCCGGTAGTAACAATCGCAGAGGTGCTCCCTTTACCGCCTAGCCGAATAATCGGGAACGTAGGGGTAAGCACAGGAGCCAGGCAACCCAGCTTGGCCAAAACTTAAGTCATATCGATGCATATAATGGTGAAATAAAAGGTACATGCGGAAGCGTAACACATGTGTTGGGCATGAAGCCCGTATAAATAAGCTTTTGTTAAAAGAAGCCCCCAGGTTTAATGAGTGTGAATAGCACATCATTTGATGAGCCTTTAAAGGCTATAAGAGAAAGGAAGGGGATAAGAAGAGAAATGTAAGACAGACAGTATATAAAAAATGGATAGAGGAAGGAGACGAACACAGAGTCCGGCGCTAGGCATAGAATCTTCAGAGACGGGCTGCGTTCCATGGGTTCGGCTCGAGTCGGTTATCCGATGCATCTCACAAGCGGTACGCTCCACCAGTCAGGACTTGGTCAATTATGAAGGGACCTTCCCACTTGGGCTTGAGTTTGTCCTTTTTCTTGTCCGGCAGGCGTAGAACTAATTCGCCAACGTTGTAATTTTTGGGCCGTACTTCTCTGCTTTGGTATCTTCGAGCCTGCTGTTGATAGAATGCGGAACGGGCTTTTGCCACGTCATGCTCCTCCTCCAATGCATCCAAACTGTCCTGCTGATCGAGCTCGGCTTCTCTTTCTTCGTACATGCGCACTCGAGGTGAGTCATGGATTACGTCGCAAGGCAAAACTGCCTCTGTGCCGTACACCATAAAGAATGGTGTGTATCCGGTGGTGCGATTCGGCGTGGTCCGCAGCCCCCAGAGTAAGGAGTCGAGCTCCTCTACCCAGTGCGTGTTAGATTCCTTGAGGGACCGCACTAATCTGGGTTTGATGCCGCTCATGATAAGACCATGTGCACGTTCGACCTGGCCGTTAGTTTGTGGGTGATAGACGGAAGCATAATCGAGCTTGATGCCCATGTGTTTGCACCAGAGTTTTACCTCGTCAGCCGTGAAGTTCGTGCCATTATCAGTGATGATGTTGTGGGGGACGCCGTAACGGTGTACAACCCCGGATATAAAGTCTATCACCGATCCGGATTCGGCCGTCTTAACAGGCTTGGCTTCTATCCATTTGGTGAACTTATCCACCATGACCAGTAAGTATTTTTGCTTGTGGGTTCCACCTTTAAGGGGTCCAACCATGTAAAGCCCCCAGACAGTGAAGGGCCAAGTGATGGGGATAGTTTGGAGGGCGGTGGGTGGCATATGGCTTTGGTTTGCAAAGAGCTGGCAACCGACGCATCGTTGGACTAAGTCCTGGGCGTCTGCCCGGGCCGTCGGCCAATAAAAGCCTGTACGGAAGGCCTTGCTTACAAGGGACCGAGCTGCAGCATGATGACCGCCGAGTCTGGCATGAATTTCAGCCAGGAGGTTCCGCCCTTCCTCTTCGGAGATGCACCTTTGAAGGACTCCGGTAGTGCTTTTCTTATAAAGCTCTCACTCGTGGACTTTGTAGGCTTTGGATCGCCGCACTATACAGCGTGCCTCATTTTGGTCCTCGGGGAATTCCTGCCTAGTAAGGTAGGCGAGGAATGGTTCTGTCCATGGGGCGATGACGGCCATTATTACATGGGCTGAAGGTGTTATTTCATTGGCAGAGCTTCCGATTGTGTCAGAATGTTCGGTGTCGGGCAGTGCGGTTGGGTCCGGGCTGTTATTGTTCGGCTCCCCTTCCCATACTACGGATGGCTTGAACAACCTTTCCAAGAAGATGTTGGGGTGGACTATATCGTGTTTTGTGCCGATGCGTGCCAGGACATCTGCCACCTGATTATTTTCCTTTGCTATATGGTGAAATTCAAGCCCTTCAAACCGAGCTGACATTTTTAGGACGGCTTTGCGGTAAGCTGCCATTTTTGGATCCTTGGCATCGAAGTCTCCATTTATTTGGGATATTGCGAGCTTCGAGTCCCCGTGCACCTCTAGGCGTTGAATGCCCATGGATACTGCCATCCGGAGACCATGTAAAAGGGCCTCATATTCGGCTGCATTGTTGGAGTCTGTGTACATAATCTGGAGTACGTATTGAACTATGTCTCCTGTGGGGGACGTCAAAACGACGCCAACCCCTAATCCGGCTAACATCTTGGAGCCGTCGAAATGCATGATCCAATTTGAATATGTGTCGTACTCTTTAGGGAGTTCGGCCTCCGTCCATTCTGTGACGAAGTCGGCCAAGACTTGCGACTTGATGGCTCGCCGTGGCATATAAGTTATGTCGAACGGGAGGAGCTCAATGGCCCATTTTGCAATTCGGCCCATTGCGTCATGGTTTTTTATAATATCGTTAAGTGGTACTTCCGAGGCTACTTTTATTGAACACTCTTGAAAGTAGTGTCGTAGCTTCCGGGATGCCATGAATACCGCGTAAGCAATCTTTTGATAATGCAGGTACCGTGATTTGCACAGAGTGAGAACAGTTGACACATAATAGACCGGCTTTTGAAGGGGGGATTTGTGTATGTCCGTTTCTCGCTCGACGAAGAGCACTGCACTTACAACCTGATGTGTTGCTGCAATGTACAATAGCATTGGTTCGCCAATGTTTGGCACAGCTAGGACTGGGTTTGTTGCCAATATGGCTTTTATTTCGTCGAGTCCGGCCGTGGCTGCATCCGTCCATTCGAAGTGTTCGGTGCGCCGAAGGAGGCGGTAAAGGGGTAGGGCCTTTTCTCCCAAGTGGGAGATAAAGCGGCTTAGAGCCACCACGCATCCGGTTAACTTTGTGTTTGAGGTCCTTTGGGATATCCAGTTGCAACAGAGCTCGGGTCTCGGCTGGATTTGCTTCAATTCCTCTACCGGATACAATGAAGCCCAAGAGCTTTCTGGCTGGAATGCCGAAAACGCATTTTTCCGGGTTGAGCTTGATGTCGTATGTTCGGAGGTTATCAAATGTGAGCCTCAAGTCTTCTACTAGAGATTCGACATGTCTTGTTGTGACGACCACATCATTTACATATGCCTCCACTGTTTTGCCGATCTGGTTTGCCAGGCATGTCTGAATCATGCCCTGATATGTTGCGCCAACATTTTTTAGCCCGAAGGGCATTGTGTTGAAGCAGAATGGGCCGTATGGTGTGATAAATGCCGTTGCGGCTTGGTCTGATTCTGCCATCTTGATTTGATGGTAGCCAGAATATGCGTCGAGGAAACACAATGAATCGTGTCCTGCAGTAGCATCGATAATTTGATCAATGCGGGGGAGGGGGAAGGGATCCTTTGGGCAAGCCTTGTTAAGGTCTTTAAAATCAACGCACAGGCGCCAGGATTTGTCCTTCTTTGGTACCATCACCAGGTTTGCTAGCCAGTCCGGATGTTTTATATCTCTGATGAATCCGGCCTCCAATAGCTTTGCTAGCTCCTCTCCCATGGCCTGTCTCTTAGGTTCGGATAAATGCCGAAGAGCTTGTTTGATAGGTTTGAATTCTTTTAGGATATTTAAGCTGTGCTCGGCCAGCCTGCGTGGGATTCCTGGCATGTCTGAAGGGTGCCAGGCAAAAATGTCCCAGTTCTCTCGTAGGAACTCTCGTAGTGCGGCGTCTACATCAGGGTTTAACTGTGCCCCGATGGAAGCTGTTTTATTGGGGTCCGTTGGATGGACCTAGAATTTGACTATTTCGTCCGCCCGTTTAAAGGAGGTGGACTTGGTTCTTTTGTCGAGTACCACATCGTCCCTATTCACTGTGGAGCGCAGCATAGTCAGTTCCTCAGCCACTAGGGCTTCGGATAGTGCCTCGAGGGCCAGTGCGGCTGTCTTGTTTTCAGCGCGGAGTGCTATGTCCGGATCACTAGCGAGAGTGATGATCCCGTTAGGCCCGGGCATCTTGAGCTTCATGTACCTGTAATGGGGTATTGCTTGGAAGATTGTAAACGCTTCCCGCCCTAGCAGAGCATGATAACCGCTGCTGGACGGAGCCACGTGGAACATGACCTCTTTGGACCTGTAATTATCCGGCGTGCCGAACACCACATCTAGTGTGATTTTTCCTGTACAACGTGCTTCCCGACTTGGGATTATTCCTCTAAAGGTTGTGCTGCTTCGCTCAATGCGGTTCCAGTCTATTTCCATTTTTTGAAGGGTTTCCTCATAAATGAGGTTCAATCCGCTGCCGCCGTCCATGAGTACCTTGGTAAGACGAAAGCCGTCCACTATTGGACTGAGGACCAATGCGGCCGGTGCTCGGGCTGTTCGGAATTTAGGTTCATCACTGGCGTTAAAGGTAATAGCCGTGTCACTCCTTGGGTTTATTGTTGCTACTTTGTAGACTTTGGCAAGGCTGCGGAGTGTCCTTTTTCGCATATTATTTGATGCGAAAGTCTCGAAGACTGTTAATACCGTATTGGTGTCTCTGGGTGGCTTTCTGTGGCCTCCGGAATTAGGAGATCTTCACCAATTTTGGCCACCTGCCGGAGTATCCAACATGCTCTAAGGCTGTGAGTTGGTGTGGCATCCTCTGTACTGTGAATTTTATAGGGTCCATTAAGCCATCCTTCCAGTACGGTTCCATGCCCTGTAGAGGGTTTTTGCTTTTTGGTGTTTGACCCGGGTGTCTGGCGATGATGCACCCTTTTATTTCGGACTGGGTTTGTATCCAGGGCCGGATCGTCCCAAAATTTTATTTCGGTTTTCTAGGCGCTTTCCATCGGACTGTACTTTCGTACAATGGATGCTAAGTCAGCGAAGCGTGTAATATCACAGCGACTTATGGCATTGAGGATTCCCTTATCCGTGCAATTATTGCCGAAGATTGAGATTGTGTCTTCCTCGCGGCAGTCCCTTATTCTGTTCCTAACCAGGAGGAATCTGGCCCAGTAATGATGTATTGTTTCATCGGGCTCTTGCCTGATTTGGGATAGATCGCTTATGTTTGGGTGTGTGGGTGGAATTAAATCCAAAGCCTCACCCAATCTGAGGCTCAGAGGCCGAGGAATTTCCGAACTCGAAAATTTGGATTCCTGGATGTTGTCCAATGAATCCAGCCCGTCGCCTGACTCTAAGTTCAGGTCTTGAGTGATATCCTCCCCTCCGCGGGTATCCGGCTTGGAGGGATCGGGAGTCCGGACGTAGCTAGTCCTTAAGATAGATGAAGGGTCGCCACACTGTCCCTCTACCACGGCAACATGATGGGTGACTTCGGGAGAGTTAATCTCTCTCAGATCGGGTTTAGGCCCAATCTGGTCGTAATCCGTAGCGACTCCCAGGGCGGCGATGCGATCCAAGAGCTCGCTTATGGAGGAGAGCTCCATTGGATCTAACTGCTCGGCGAGTTCCGAGCTGACATAAAGATTGTTTTCGATGGATCGAGAGGTCATCGTCGGCGCAGAAGCCGAACAGGCGGTCATAAGAAAACCACCTAGCTGGAGGGTTTGGCCGACAGCCAAATCTCCCTTAGCAACGGTGCCATCTTTAAAGACAGGGCAGGGCATCCTTCCTAATGGCGACGACATAGAGGAACTCTCAATGAAAGCACCAATGTCGGTGTCAAAACCGGCGGATCTCGGGTAGGGAGTCCCGAACTGTGTGTCTAGGCCGGATGGTAACAGGAGGCAAGGGACACGAAGTTTTACCCAGGTTCATGCCCTCTTGATGGAGGTAAAACCCTACATCTTGCTTGATTAATATTGATGATATGGGTAGTACAAGAGTAGATCTACCACGAGATCAGAGAGGATAAACCCTAGAAGCTAGCCTATGGTATGATTGTTGTTCTGTATGTCGTCCTACGGACTAAAACCCTCCGGTTTATATAGACACCGAAGAGGGTTAGGGTTACACAAAGTCGGTTACAATGGTAGGAGATCTACATATCCGTATCGCAAAGCTTGCCTTCCACGCCAAGGAAAGTCCCTTCCGGACACGGGACGAAGTCTTCAATCTTGTATATTCATAGTCCAGGAGTCCGGCTGAAGGTATAGTCCGGCCATCCGGACACCCCCTAATCCAGGACTCCCTCAGCCATGCTCCTTGTCTTCATGGGCTTCAATATGGATAACTCCTTATAGGTATAACCCGGCCCCTCCTGGGTGGTTTATAATCAGTAGTTATATCCCCAACATTAAGCCCCAGATTGATTTGAACCTGTTCATGTCAATCTTCAACACTGAGGAAAATTCCGCCTTCAATATCTTCACAAAAATCTTGTAAACCACCGTGACATCACCTTCCAAGACCATGATAACCTATCGTGACATCATCCACTATTAACTTTACATAGAACCCAAATCTTTTAATGCATCTTCTTTAATGGATCTCCGAAAATCGAGGCGTCTGCATGTCTGCATATCCATTTTTCAACCTCCTCGATTCTCATGCCTGCCACTTATCCATTCATCTTATAAATAGGGCCGAGGGTCATTTTCATTTTCCCCTCGTGCCTCTTCGTCTCCTCATCTTCCTTGCGTCGCTCGAGCTCTCGAGCTCCGCCGCCGCCGTCGGACTTCACCTCTGCTTCAACTTTGGCCACTGCATCGACCTGTTCGGACCAGACCCTGCTCACGCACCTCCGCCATTCAATAGTTTCAGTAAGTTCTTCTTCTTCTTCTCTATAGATCTGTTTAGGGTTCATACGGGCTCATGGAAGTTTTCGTGGTTTTTTCCCTTGTTCTTCATCATAGCCTACATGATAGATTCCAAACCTAATATATCCTTGTGCGGTAACAATGATAGTCCTTCTTTTGTCATCAGATTATCTCTTTTATGTAGAAAAGCCCGATCTGGAACTTCATGAACTGCTCCAGCACCAACTTTTAGGTCTAAATGTCTTCCTTTTGCTGACATGCGGTAGATCTGAAATTCTAATGTGAAACTGTGAAACTTGTTCTTCCTCACTTAATCATTTTTTTGCTTCAGATCTATACTCTCATTGTCCGTGTAGGCGGTTTATCTTTTAGAAAATAACCTGCCATATACCATTAGTCCCCTTGTAAACCGCCAACCGCTTTATCATTTATAATAGCATCAACCTCCGGTTTAACAATTTTGCATGCCTGAATACCTTTTGTCTCTTAACTTGCAATGCTTTATGCTTGTTAACCATGAATCTTAACCCGGCACAAACCTTCCTTCAGGTTGTCCAAAAAATGGCCAAGACTTTTTATGCTTGCAACTGGGTTCCATCCCGGATTACGGAAGAAGATCTGAAAGGATGTGTTATAACTGGCGCTTTACCAAAATAGAGTGAAATCCACTGACGAGCCCTCGGCCCAGAAAATCCTCCTGAGCCCAAGGATGGCGAGATAGTTCTGTTTGTTGATCATCTGAACCGTGGTTTTAAACCTCCTGGATCAAAGTTTTTTCGTGATGTGCTTGCTAGCTTCCAGATCCACCCGCAAGATATTGGAGCTAACTCTGTGTCCAATATTTGTAATTTTCAAGTGTTTTGCGAGGCTTATCTATAAGAAGAACCGACCGTTGAACTGTTCAGGGACTTTTTCTATTTAAACTGCCATACCGAATTTGTAGACGGGCCCAATACTGAACTTGGCGGCATTTCAATTCAGGAAAGGAAAGACGCCAGCTTCCCTCACGCCAAGCATCATAGTCACCCTAAGGATTGGAACCAGACTTGGTTCTATTGCAATGATACTCCCCCTGATGATGAGAATCCTCTGCCGGGTTATCGTGCTCACCGACTTACCAATACACATCCATTTCCCCAAAGGTTGACTGCAAAAGAACGGGCCAAATATGCACCACAACTTGCAAAGCTCAGAGCCTTTATGGCTAACGGTTTAACAGGAATTGACTTTGTTCGGTGGTGGATATCTTGGAGTATTTTTCCTTTAAGCTGTCGCCCCGGTTTAATGTGCAAGTACACAGGGGACTCAAAAGATCCTCAATGGCACACTGACATTTAGTTAACTGACGCTGAAATCACTGAAGCTGTTAAAAAGATACTGGATGAATCGGTGGCTGTCTGTAGCAAAACAGGGCTAAGTCCCTTCTGCGTTTTGAATAAACCGCTAGCTGTAAGAATTGCTTAACTCCAATTTGAACCAGACATTCTTAACTCTTCCTTATAACCTTTGCCAATCTTTTAACAGGGTGACGACCCATTTTGGAAGAAGAAACCTCAGGATAAACCGGCCAAGACCCCTCGACCCAAAACAAAGGTCGTCAAAAAATCTGCCAAGAAGAAAGCATCCGAATCCACTGGGCTTAACTCGACAAGGATCTTGATAATCCGGACTCAGAGGTAGAACTTGATACTCTTGGTTCATTTTTCATACACCTCATTGACAATGAACCTTATCAGGATGACTGATACGTCTCCAACGTATCTATAATTTTTGATTGCTCCATGCTATATT
This sequence comes from Triticum aestivum, assembly GCF_018294505.1. Taxonomy (NCBI): domain Eukaryota; kingdom Viridiplantae; phylum Streptophyta; class Magnoliopsida; order Poales; family Poaceae; genus Triticum; species Triticum aestivum. The sequence goes on along the minus strand of NC_057800.1, from coordinate 159,675,409 downwards.
ATCTTCTGTTTTGCACATTATTGGGCTTTATTATTCACTTTTATATTATTTTTTGGAATAACCTATTAACCGGAGGCCCAGCCCAGAATTGCTGTTTTTTTGCCTATTTCAGAGTTTCGCAGAAAAAGAATATCAAACGGAGTCCAAACGGAATGAAACCTTCAGGAACGTGATTTTCGGAACGAACATGATCCAAGAGACTTGGACCCTACGTCAAGCAACCAACAGGGAAGCCAGGAGGTAGGGGGGCGCGCCTACCCCCCCAGGCGCGCCCTCCACCCTCGTGGCCCCCCTATTGCTCCATCGACGTACTCCTTCCTCCTGTATATACCTACATACCCCCAAACGATCAGATACGGAGCCAAAACCCTAATTCCACCGCCATAACTTTCTGTATCCACGAGATCCCATCTTGGGGCCTGTTCCGGAGCTCCGCCGGAGGGGGCATCGATCACAGAGGGCTTCTACATCAACAACATGGCCTCTCTGATGATGTGTGAGTAGTTTACCTCAGACCTTTGGGTCCATAGTTATTAGCTAGATGGCTTCTTATCTCTTTTTGGATCTCAATACAATGTTCTCCCCCTCTCTCGTGGAGATCTATTCAAGGTAATCTTCTTCTGCTGTGTGTTTGTTCAGACCGATGAATTGTTGGTTTATGATCAAGTTTATCTATGAACAATATTTGAATCTTTTCTGAATTCTTTTATGTATGATTGGTTATCTTTGCAAGTCTCTTCGAATTATCAGTTTGGTTTAGCCTACTAGATTGATCTTTCTTGCAATGGGAGAAGTGCTTAGCTTTGGATTCAATCTTGCGGTGTCCTTTCCAAGTGACAGTAGGGGCAGCAAGGCACGTATTATATTGTTGCCATCGAGGATAACAAGATGTTTTTTTTATCATATTGCATGAATTTATCCCTCTACATCATGTCATCTTGCTTAAAGTGTTACTCTGTTCTTATGAACTTAATACTCGAGATGCATGCTGGATAGTGGTCGATGTGTGGAGTAATAGTAGTAGATGCAGGCAGGACCCGGTCTACTTGTCTCGAACGTGATGCCTATATACATGATCATACCTAGATATTCTCATAACTATGCTCAATTCTGTCAATTGCTCAACAGTAATTTGTTCACCCACCGTAAAATACTTATGCTCTTGAGAGAAGCCACTAGTGAAACCTATGGCCCCCGGGTCTATTTTCCATCATATTAGTCTTCTAACACTTAGTTATTTTCATTGCCTTTTATTTTACTTTGCATCTTTATCATAAAAACACCAAAAATATTATCTTATCATATCTATCAGATCTCACTGTAGTAAGTGACCGTGTAGGGATTGACAACCCCTTATCGCGTTGGTTGCGAGGATTTATTTGTTTTGTGTAGGTGTGAGGGACTCGCGCGTAACCTCCTACTAGATTGATACCTTGGTTCTCAAAAACTGAGGGAAATACTTACGCTACTTTGCTGCATCACCCTTTCCTCTTCAAGGGAAAACCAACGCAGTGCTCAAGAGGTAGAAAGAAGGATTTCATGCGCCGTTGCTGGGGAGGTCTACGCAAAAGTCAAGATACCACGTACCCATCACAAACCCTTATCTCCCGCATTACATTATTTTCCATTTGCCTCTCATTTTCCTCCCCCACTTCACCCTTGCTGTTTTATTCTCCCTCTCTCTCTATCCTCCCTCTCTTTCTCTATTTGCCTCTCTTTTGCCCGTTCCTCGTTTGCTTGTGTGTTGGATTGCTTGCTTGTCATGATGGCTCAAGATAACTCTAAATTGTGTGTCTTTACCAATACCAACAACAATGATTTTATTAGCACTCTGATTGCTCCTCTTACCGATGCTGAATCTTGTGAAATTAATGCTGCCTTGCCGAATCTTGTCATGAAAGATCCGTTTTCCGGCCTTCCTAGTGAAGATGCCACTACCCATCTAAATAGCTTTGTTGATTCATGTGATATGCAAAAGAAGAAAGATGTGGACAATGATATTGTTAAATTGAAGCTATTTCCTTTTTCGCTTAGAGATCGTGCTAAAGCTTGGTTTTCGTCTTTGCCTAAAAATAGTATTGATTCTTGGAATAAGTGCAAAGATGCTTTTATCTCTAAGTATTTTCCTCCCGCTAAGATCATCTCTCTTAGAAATGATATTATGAATTTTAAGCAACTTGATCATGAACATTTTGCACAAGCTTGGGAGAGGATGAAATTAATGATACGTAATTGCCCAAAACATGTTTGAATTTGTGGATGATTATACAAAATTTTTATGCCGGATTGAATTTTTCTTCTAGAAATCTTTTAGATTCGGCCGCGAGAGGCACTTTTATGGAAATCACTTTAGGAGAAGCTACTAAACTACTAGATAATATTATGGTTAATTATTCTCAATGGCACACTGAAAGATCTACTAATAAAAAAGTGCATGTGATAGAAGAAATTAATGTTTTGAGTGGAAAGTTGGATGAACTTATGAAATTATTTGCTACTAAGAGTGTTTCTTCTGATCCTAAAGATATGCCTTTGTCTACTTTGATTGAGAATAATAATGAATCTATGGATGTGAATTTTGTTGGTAGGAATAATTTTGGTAACAACGCGTATAGAGGAAGCTTTAATCCTAGGCCTTATCCTAGTAATTCCTCTAATAATTATGGTAATTCCTACAACAATTCTTATGGAAATTTTAATAAGATGCCCTCTGAATTTGAGACTAGTGTTAAGGAATTTATGAGTTCACAAAAGAATTTCAATGCTTTGCTTGAGGAGAAATTGCTTAAAGTTGATGATTTGGCTAGGAAAGTTGATAGAATTTCTCTTGATGTTGATTCTTTAAAACTTAGATCTATTCCTCCTAAGCATGATATCAATGAGTATCTCAAAGCCATGAGAATTTCCATTGATGAGTGCAAAGAAAGAACCGCTAGGATGCGTGCTAAGAAAGATTCCTTTATAAGAGTGTGTTCTTCTAGTTTCCATGATAATAAAGATGAAGATCTAAAAGTTATTGATGTGTCCCCTATTAAATCTTTGTTTTGCAATATGAATCTTGATAATGATGGGACTGAATATGATCCACCTTTACCTAGAAGGCGTTCCAAAAATTCGGAGTTTTTAGATCTTGATGCTAAATTTGATAAAAGTGGGCTTGAAGAGATCAAAACTCTAGATGTTAACGAACCTACTATTTTGGATTTCAAGGAATTTAATTATGATAGCTGCTCTTTGATAGATTGTATTTACTTGTTGCAATCCGTGCTAAATTCTCCCCATGGTTATAGTCAAAATAAAGCTTTTACCAAACATATCGTTGATGCTTTGATGCAATCTTATGAAGAAAAACTTGAGTTGGAAGTTTCTATCCCTAGAAAACTTTATGATGAGTGGGAACCAACTATTAAAATTAAAACTAAAGATCATGAATGCTATGCTTTGTGTGATTTGGGTGCTAGTGTTTCCACGATTCCTAAGACTTTGTGTGATTTGTTAGGTTTCCATGATTTTGATGATTGCTCTTTAAACTTGCACCTTGCGGATTCCACTATTAAGAAACCTATGGGAAGAATTAATGATGTTCTTATTGTTGCAAATAGGAACTATGTGCCCGTATATTTTATTGTTCTTGACATAGATTGCAATCCTTCATGTCCTATTATTCTTGGTAGACCTTTCCTTAGAACGATTGGTGCAATTATTGATATGAAGGAAGGAAATATTAGATTCCAATTTCCGCTAGAGAAAAACATGGAACACTTTCCTAGAAATAAAATTAAATTACCTTATGAATCTATTATGAGAGCCACTTATGGATTGCCTACCAAAGATGGCAATACCTAGATCTATCCTTGCTTTTTATGCCTTGCTAGGGGCGTTAAACGATAGCACTTGTTGGGAGGCAACCCAATTTTATTTTTATTCCTTGCTTTTTGCTCTAGTTTAGTAATAAATAATTTATCTAGCCTCTGTTTTGGTTGTGTTTTTTGTGTTTAATTAGTGTTTGTGCCAAGTAGAACCATTGGGAAGACTTGGGGAAATTCTTGTTAATCTTGCTGTAAAAACAGAAACTTTAATGCTGACGAGAACTGCTGCCATTTTTATTTGGAAAGTTATATTTAGCTAATTCTTTTTGCATATGATTAATAGCTTAATTCCTCACGTTCATAAATTTATTTTAGAATTTTTGGGGTTCCAGATCTTGCTCTAGCTACAGATTACTAAAGACTGTTCTGTTTTTGACAGATTCTGTTTTTTGTGTGTTGTTTGCTTATTTTGATGAATCTATGGCTAGTAAAATAGTTTATAAACCATAGAGAAGTTGCAATACAGTAGGTTTAACACCAATATAAATAAAGAATGAGTTCATTACAGTACCTTGAAGTGGTGTTTTGTTTTCTTTCGCTAACAGAGCTCACGAGATTTTCTACTTTAAGTTTTGTGTTGTGAAGTTTTCAAGTTTTGGGTAAGGATTTGATGGATTATGGAACAAGGAGTGGCAAGAGCCTAAGCTTGGGGATGCCCATGGCACCACCAAGATAATCGAAGGACACAAAAAAGCCAAAGCTTGGGGATGCCCCGGAAGGCATCCCATCTTTCGTCTACTTCCATGGGTAACTTTACTTGGAGCTATATTTTTATTCACCACATGATATGTGTTTTGCTTGGAGCGTCTTGTATGATTTGAGTCTTTGCTTTTTAGTTTACCACAATCATCTTTTCTGTACACACCTTTTGAGAGAGACACACATGATTCGGAAATTATTAGAATACTCTATGTGCTTCACTTATATCTTTTGAGTTATATAGTTTTACTCTAGTACTTCACTTATATCTTTTAGAGCACGGTGGTGGATTTGTTTTATAGAAACTATTGATATCTCATGATTCACTTAGATTATTTTGAGAGTCTTAAATATCATGGTAATTTGCTTAAATAATCCTAATATGCTAGGTATTCAAGATTAGTAAAAACTTTCTTATGAGTGTTCTGAATACTAAGAGAAGTTTGATGCTTGATGATTGTTTTGTGATATGGAGGTAGTGATATTAAAGTTGTGCTAGTTGAGTAGTTGTGAATTTGAGAAATACTTGTGTTGAAGTTTGCAAGTCCCGTAGCATGCACGTATGGTAAACGTTATGTAACAAATTTGAAACATGAGGTGTTCTTTGATTGTCCTTCTTATGAGTGGCGGTCGGGGACGAGCGATGGTCTTTTCCTACCAATCTATCTCCCTAGGAGCATGCGCGTAGTGCTTGGTTTTTGATGACTTGTAGATTTTTGCAATAAGTATATGAGTTCTTTATGACTAATGTTGAGTCCATGGATTATATGCACTCTCACCTTTCCATCATTGCTAGCCTCTTCGGTACCTTGCATTGCCCTTTCTCACATTGAGAGTTGGTGCAAACTTCGCCCGTGCATCCAAACCCCATGATATGATACGCTCTTTCACACATAAACCTCCTTATATCTTCCTCAGAACAGCCACCATACCTACCTATTATGGCATTTCCATAGCCATTCCGAGATATATTGCCATGCAACTTTCCACCATCCAGTTTATCATGACATGTTCATCATTGTCATATTGTTTAACATGATCATGTAGTTGACATAGTATTTGTGGCAAAGCCACCATTCATAATTCTTTCATACATGTCACTCTTGGTTCATTGCATATCCCAGTACACCGTCGGAGGCATTCATATAGAGTCATACCTTGTTCTAGTATCGAGTTGTAATCATTGAGTTGTAAATAAATAGAAGTGTGATGATCATCATTTAATAGAGCATTGTCCCAATAAAAAAAGGAAAAAAAAGAGAAATTCCCAAAAAAAGAAGCCACCCCCCCAAAAAAATGAAAAGGGACAATGCAACTATCCTTTTACCACACTTGTGCTTCAAAGTAGCACCATTATCTTCACGATAGAGAGTCTCTTGTTTTGTCACTTTCATATACAAGTGGGAATTTTCATTATAGAACTTGGCTTCTATATTCCAACAATGGAACTCCTCAAGTGCCCTAGGTCTTCATGAGCAAGCAAGTTGGATGCACACCCACTAGTTTCTTTTGTTGAGCTTTCATACATTTATAGCTCTAGTGCATCCGTTGCATGGCAATCCCTACTCCTTGCATTAACATCAATCGATGGGCATCTCCATAGCCCATTGATTAGCCTCGTTGATGCGAGACTTTCTCCTTTTTGTCTTCTCCACATAACCCCCATCATTATATTCTATTCCACCCATAGTGCTATGTCCATGGCTCATGCTCATATATTGCGTGAAAGTTTATAGGTTTGAGATTGCTAAAGTATGAAACAATTGCTTGGCTTGTCATCGGGGTTGTGCATGATGAGAGTATTCTTGTGTGACAAAAATGGAGCATGACTAAACTATATGATTTTGTAGGGATGAACTTGCTTTAGCGATGTTATTTTGAGAAGACATAATTGCTGTAAAAAACAGAAACTTTAGCACTCATGAGAACTGCTGCCATTTTTATTTGGGAAGTTCTATTTAGTTAATTCTTTTTAAAGATGATTAATAGATAAATTCCTCACGTCCAGAAATTTATTTTAGAATTTTTGGGTTCCAGATCTTGCGCTAGCTACAGATTACTACAGACTGTTCTGTTTTTGACAAATTCTGTTTTTCGTGTGTTGTTTGCTTATTTTGATGAATCTATGGCTAGTAAAATAGTTTATAAACCATAGAGAAGTTGGAATACAGTAGGTTTAAAACCAATATAAAGAAACAATGAGTTCATTACAGTTCCTTGAAGTGGTCTTTTGTTTTCTTTCGCTAACGGAGCTCATGAGATTTTCTACTTTGAGTTTTGTGTTGTGAAGTTTTCAAGTTTTGGGTGAAGATTTGATGGATTATGGAACAAGTAGTTGCAAGAGCCTAAGCTTTGGGATGCCCATGGAACCCCCAAGATAATATAAGGACACCTAAAAGACAAAGCTTGGGGATGCCCCGGAAGGCATCCCCTCTTTCGTCTACTTCTATCGGTAACTTTACTTGGAGCTATATTTTTATTCACCACATGATATGTGTTTTGCTTGGAGCGTCTTGTATGATTTTAGTCTTTGCCTTTTAGTTTACCACAATCATCCTTGCTGTACACACCTTTTGAGAGAGCCATACATGATTTGGAATTTGTTAGAATACTCTATGTGCTTCGCTTATATCTTTTGAGTTATATAGTTTTGCTCTAGTACTTCACTTATATCTTTTAGAGCACAGTGGTGGATTTGTTTTATAGAAACTATTGATCTCTCATGCTTAACTTAGATTATTTTTAGAGTCTTAAATAGCATGGAAATTTGCTTAAATAATCCTAATATGCTAGGTATTCAAGATTAGTAAAAAAATTCCTATGAGTGTTTTAAATACTAAGAGAAGTTTGATGCTTGATGATTGTTTTGAGATATGGAGGTAATAATATCAAAGTCGTGCTAGTTGAGTAGTTGTGAATTTGTGAATTTCTTGTGTTGAAGTTTGCAAGTCCCATAGCATGCACGTATGGCAAACATTGTGTAACAAATTTGAAACATGAGGTGTTCTTTGATTGTCTTCCTTATGAGTGTCGGTCGGGGACGAGCGATGGTCTTTTCTTACCAATCTATCCCCCTAGGAGCATGCATGTAGTGCTTTGGTTTTTGATGACTTGTAGATTTTTGCAATAAGTATGCGAGTTCTTTATGACTAATGTTGAGTCCATGGATTATACGCACTCTCACCCTTCCATCATTGCTAGCCTCTTTGGTACCATGCATTGCCATTTCTCACATTGAGAGTTGGTGCAAACTTCGCCGGTGCATCCAAACCCCGTGATATGATACACTCTTTCACACATAAACCTCCTTATATCTTCCTCAAAACAGCCACCATACCTACCATTATGGCATTTCCATAGCCATTCCGAGATATATTGCCATGCAACTTTCCACCATTCCTTTTATCATGACACATTCATCATTGTCATATTGCTTAGCATGATCATGTAGTTGACATAGTATTTGTGGCACAGCCACCGTTCATAATTTTCATACATGTCACTCTTGATTCATTGCATATCCTGGTACACCGCCAGAGGCATTCATATAGAGTCATCTTTTGTTCTAGCATCGAGTTGTAATGATTGAGTTGTAAATAAATAGAAGTGTGATGATCATCATTTTCTAGAGCATTGTCCCAAGTGAGGAATATATATAAAAAAAGAGAAAGGCCGTAAAAAAGAGAAGGCCCAAATAAAAAAATGAGAGAAAAAGAGAGAAGGGACAATGCTACTATCCTTTGCCACACTTGTGCTTCAAAGTAGCACCATAATCTTCATGATAGAGAGTCTTTTGTTTTTTCACTTTCATATACTAGTGGGAATTTTTCGTTATAGAACTTGGCTTGTATATTCCAATAATGGGCCTCTTCAAGTGCCCTAGGTCTTCATGAGCAAGCAAGTTGGATGCACACCCACTTAGTTTCTTTTGTTGAGCTTTCATACATTTATAGCTCTAGTGCATCCGTTGCATGGCAATCCCTACTCCTTGTATTAACATCAATCGATGGGCATCCCATAGCTCATTGATTAGCCTCGTTGATGTGAGACTTTCTCCTTTTTTTGTCTTCTCCACATAACCCCCATCATTATATTCTATTCTACCCATAGTGCTATATCCATGGCTCACGCTCATGTATTGCATGAAGGTTTATAAAGTTTGAGATTACTAAAGTATGAAACACTTGATTGGCTTGTCATTGGGGTTGTGCATGATGAGAGCATTCTTGTGTGACGAAAATGGAGCATGACTAAACTATATGATTTTGTAGGGATGAACTTTCTTTGGCCATGTTATTTTGAGAAGACATAATTGCTTAGTTAGTATGCTTGAACTATTATTATTTCTATGTCAATATTAAACTTTTATCTTGATTCTTTCGGATCTGAATATTCATGCCACAATTAATAAAATTACATTGAAATTATGCCTAGTAGCATTCCACATCAAAAATTCTGTTTTTATCATTTACCAACTCGAGGACGAGCAGGAATTAAGCTTGGGGATGTTTGATCCATCTCCAACGTATCTATAATTTTTTATTGCTCCATGCTATATTATCTTTTGTTTTGGACATTATTGGGCTTTATTATTCACTTCTATATTACTAGCAAAAGAACCCGTGCGTTGCAATGGGAGAGAAAACATAACACACGCTCTGTAACATCCCAAATTTTCAATTTGGAATGTTATACATTAGATCATCATGCATATCATATTTTATTTGCTTTGGGTTTTGATCCTAGAAAATTCTAAGCAACTCAAGGACCCACGGAGAGAGTTGGGGATTTCGTTATTTTCATATTTGAGTTTTCTCAAATTTTGAGAATAGGATCATTTGATTTTATTTATTTTATGATCAATTATTTCTATTACAAAAATATGAGAGAGGGAATAAAATGACTTTCCCAAAATATAGAAATATTGAGGATTTAATAAAAAATCAAATAGTTTTATTTCAGAGTTTTTTTTTGTTTTGTTGTTTTTATTTGAATTAGGAAAAATGCACGTTTTTCAAAATTGCATTTAGGGCCCAAATAAATGTTCACTTTGTCGGGCTTGATTTTAGAAGCCCGGGAAAACTTATTTCGGGATTTTTGGAGTCCGTTTAGTATTTCTTTTTATTTTTCTTCCGAGCGAAAAAAAACGCAACCGAGTACGGGCCGTAACCGGCCAGAACTCTGCCGGCCGGGGGGCTTTATAAGACGCGCCTCGGGCCCGAGCCAGCCCACCAGCAGTCGCCGCCCGAACCCTAACCCTAG